>NC_045546.1:61123287-61309776 GCF_009769535.1 Thamnophis elegans | reverse complement strand
GGGGGCAGCCCTCCTGTAATTCTGGCTGGGTTAAAGAGCAGGGATGGAGGAGCCATATCACACCTTCATTCAAAGGGTGGGGAGGGGGAGGCCCGATAAAGTCCCTCCCTTGGGGTGTCTGAAGTCCCAGCTGAAGCAGCCGAAGGAAAAAGGATAAGCATCCCTCGCTGCCCAATGGCGCTTGGGGTAACCCCGCTGGGCAGAGCCAGTCGAGGCTCATCCTGCAAATGAGGGTTTCCTTTGGGGAGGGCCAGGTGGTTCCAAGCACCCCAAACAGCCAATCTCTCTCTCTCCGTCCCCCCTCCTTTGCTCCTGGGGCTGCAGAACTTTCCATGGGCTCAACAGTAATTGAGTAAAATTCTAAGCCACTGCAGTAGCTGCTTTTTGGTTTTATTTTTTTTAATATTTATCAGTCTCTCTTTTAGTTGAAGAGTTGAAGTCCACAAGGCTTAAAGCTGTCAGGTTTGAAGACCCCTGGGGTTTTTTTCCTAAAGGGTTAGGGGTGCAAGGGTCTTGTAACTTGACAGCTTTAAGACTTGCACGCTTCAATGCCAGAGTTTCTGAGCCAACATTTTGGTTGCTAAGCAGGACCGTTGGTAAGTGATACTGATAATAATATCAAGGGCAACATACGAAATCGACTGATGAACAAAGAAGTTACTAAGCAGCTATGTTAAATAATTTGTTTTTGGTTTATTAAATACAATTATATTGCAATTATATATTTTTGTAGTTTAAACTATAAATTGTGCAAAATTATGTTTTTGTCGAAGTGACACACAACGCGAGTTATGCTCGATTTTTTGCCGATTTTTGACACACCACGCCAAAAAGGTTGCCCATCACTGGCTTAAGTGTTAATAATGATGGGAAGCTGAGCTTAAGGTAGAGAGTTTATTGATTTCTCTTTTTTGGGGGGGGGGGTCTTTTTCCCCTTTCTTTTTTTTCTTTTTTTTATTTTTTTATTTCTTTATTTTTTTTTAGCTTCTAATCTATTTGGTTTCAATATACTCCAGACTTTGCTTGATAAGGAACGATGTCGGGAATGGGATCTGGGAAGTCGGAAGGGGGTCTGGGAGGGGGGGTTCATGGGGGGGAGGGGGGAGGGTGGAAATATAGATTCAATTTTTAAAACAATGAACGCACTTGGATACTGTTGCTTTTTTTTCTTTCTTTTTTTTTTCCTTTCCTTTAATTTTTTTTCTTATAATTTTAGTGTAAATTACAAAACGAATAGACCAATGAATAGTAAAAATACACCGAAGTGAGGAGTAGAGGGAAAGAAGAGGGAGGAATTAAGAGGGAGTGAGAAGGGAATGTAAGGAGGGTGAGATGGTGGGAAGGGGAGAAAGGAATGGTTGAGGGGGAGGGGAAGTAGAAGAGGGGATTGTTGGAGGGGAGAAATGAAAGTTGGAGGGGTAGAAGAAAGGGTGTATGAAGGATAGAAGTGTTATGAGTTGTGTTTATTGCTTTTTTTAACTGCACAGTATTTAAGTGATTGTATAAAGGAAAATGAAAATGAAATAAAAGATGTTAATCGAGAGTTCTTTCGCCAATTCTGAGATACGCTTTGGTCTAACTCCTCAGGGAAAGCTCTGATCACCAAACGGAGTGGGTTTTTAGCTTTCCCGATTCAGGACACCCCTTATAGGAGTTTGTTGTTCGAATCAGAGTTTGGTTCAAAAGTAACACTTTCTGGTTGAATTGAGATATTTCGCAAATTCTGAGACACGCTTTGGTCTAACTCCTCAGGGAAAGCTCTGATCCCCAAACAGAGTAGTTTTTTAGCTTTTCCGATTCAGGACATCCCTTAAGGGGTTTTTTGTTCGAATCAGAGCTTTGGTTGAAAAGTAACACTTTCCGGTTGAATTGAGATATTTCTCCAATTCTGAGATACACTTTGGTCTAACTCCTCAGGGAAAGCTCTGATCACCAAACGGAGTGGTTTTTTACCTTTCCCGACTCAGGACACCCCTAACAGGTATTTGTTGTTCAAATCTGAGCTTTGGTTCAAAAGTAACACTTTCTGGTTGAATTTAGTTCTTTCGCCAATACGGATATACACTTTGTTCTTACTCGTCAGGGAAAGCTCTGATGACCAAACGGAGTGGGTTTTTTACCTTTCCCGACTCAGGACACCCCTAACAGGTATTTGTTGTTCAAATCTGAGCTTTGGTTCAAAAGTAACACTTTCTGGTTGAATTGAGATCTTTCGCCAATTCTGAGATACGCTTTGGTCTATCTCCTCAGGGAAAGCTCTGAGTGGGTTTTTTGCTTTCCCGACTCAGGATACCCCTAATAGGTGTTTGTTGTTCGAATCAGAGCTTTGGTTCAAAAGTTGCACTTTCTGGTTGAATTGAGATATTTCGCCAATTCTGAGATACGCTTTGGTATAACTCCTCAGGGAAAGCTCTGATCACCAAACCGAGTGGTTTTTTAGCTTTCACCACTCAGGATACCCCTAACAGGTATTTGTTGTTCAAATCTGAGCTTTGGTTCAAAAGTAACACTTTCTTGTTGAATTTAGTTCTTTCGCCAATACTGATATACACTTTGTACTTACTCGTCAGGGAAAGGTCTGATGACCAAACGGAGTGGGTTTTTGGCTTTCCCGATTCAGGATACCCCTAATAGGTGTTTATTGTTCGAATCAGAGCTTTGGTTCAAAAGTAACACTTTCTGGTTGAATTGAGATCTTTCGCCAATTCTGAGATACGCTTTGGTCTATCTCCTCAGGGAAAGCTCTGATCACCAAACGGAGTGGGTTTTTTGCTTTCCCGACTCAGGATACCCCTAATAGGTGTTTGTTGTTCGAATCAGAGCTTTGGTTCAAAAGTAACACTTTCTGGTTGAATTGAGATATTTCGCCAATTCTGAGATACGCTTTGGTGTAACTCCTCAGGGGAAGCTCTGATCACCAACCGAGTGGTTTTTTAGCTTTCACCACTCAGGATACGCCAAATAAGTGTTTGTTGTTCGAATCTGAGCTTTGGTTCAAAAGTAACACTTTCTTGGTTGAGTTGAGATATTTCGCCAATTCTGAGTCACACTTTGGTTTAACTCCTCAGGGAAAGTTCTGATCACCAAACGGAGTGTTTTTTTAGCTTTCCCGACTCAGGACACCCCTAACAGGTATTTGTGGTTCGAATATGAGCTTTGGTTCAAAAGTAACACTTTCTGGTTGAGTTGAGATATTTCGCCAATTCTGAGACACACTTTGGTTTAACTCCTCAGGGAAAGTTCTGATCACCATACGGAGAGTTTTTTTAGCTTTCCCGACTCAGGACACCCCTAACAGGTATTTGTGGTTCGAATCTGAGCTTTGGTTCAAAAGTAACACTTTCTGGTTGCGTTGAGATATTTCGCCAATTCTGAGACACACTTTGGTTTAACTCCTCAGGGAAAGTTCTGATCACCATACGGAGTGTTTTTTTTAGCTTTCCCGACTCAGGACACCCCTAACAGGTGTTTGTGGTTCGAATCTGAGCTTTGGTTCAAAAGTAACACTTTCTGGTTGAATTTAGTTCTTTCGCCAATACTGAGTACACTTTGGTCTAACTCCTCAGGGAAAGCTCTGATCACCAAACAGAGTGTTTTTTTTTATCTTTCACGACTCAGGATACCCCAATAGGTGTTTGTTGTTCGAATCTGAGCTTTGGTTCAAAAGTAACACTTTCTGATTGAATTGAGATATATGGCCACATCTGAGATACACTTTGGTCTAACTCCTCAGGGAAAGCTCTGATCACCAAACGGAGTGGTTTTTAGATTTCCCGACACAGGACACACCTTAGAGGTGTTTGTTGTTCGAATCAGAGCTTTGGTTCAAAAGTAACATTTTCTGGTGGAATTGAGAGATTTCGCCAATTCTGAGATACGCTTAGGTGTAACTCCTCAGGGAAAGCTCTGATCACCAAACGGAGTGGGTTTTTAGCTTTCCCGATTCAGGACACCCCTTATAGGTGTTCAAATCAGAGCTTTGGTTCAAAAGTAACACTTTCTGGTTGAATTTAGTTCTTTCGCCAATACTAAGATACACTTTGGTCTAACTCCTCAGGGAAAGCTCTGATCACCAAACGGAGTGGGTTTTTAGCTTTCCCGACTCAGGACACCCCTAACAGGTATTTGTTGTTCAAATCTGAGCTTTGGTTCAAAAGTAACACTTTCTTGTTGAATTTAGTTCTTTCGCCAATACGGATATATACTTTGTACTTACTCGTCAGGGAAAGGTCTGATGACCAAACGGAGTGGGTTTTTGGCTTTCCCGATTCAGGATACCCCTAATAGGTGTTTATTGTTCGAATCAGAGCTTTGGTTCAAAAGTAACACTTTCTGGTTGAATTGAGATCTTTCGCCAATTCTGAGATATGCTTTGGTCTATCTCCTCAGGGAAAGCTCTGATCACCAAACGGAGTGGGTTTTTTGCTTTCCCGACTCAGGATACCCCTAATAGGTGTTTGTTGTTCGAATCAGAGCTTTGGTTCAAAAGTTACACTTTCTGGTTGAATTGAGATATTTCGCCAATTCTGTGATACGCTTTGGTGTAACTCCTCAGGGAAAGCTCTGATCACCAAACCGAGTGGTTTTTTAGCTTTCACCACTCAGGATACCCCAAATAAGTGTTTGTTGTTCGAATCTGAGCTTTGGTTCAAAAGTAACACTTTCTTGGTTGAGTTGAGATATTTCGCCAATTCTGAGACACACTTTGGTCTAACTCCTCAGGGAAAGCTCTGATCACCTAGCGGAGTGGGTTTTTAGCTTTCCCGATTCAGGACACTCCTTAGAGGTGTTCAAATCAGAGCTTTGGTTCAAAAGTAACACTTTCTGTTGGAATTGACATATATCGCCAAATCTGAGATGCACTTTGGTCTAACTCCTCAGGGAAAGCTCTGATCACCAAGCGGAGTGGGTTTTTAGCTTTCCCGATTCAGGACACTCCTTAGTGGTGTTTGTTGTTTGAATCAGAGCTTTGGTTCAAAAGTAACACTTTTTGGTTGAATTGAGATATTTCTCCAATTCTGAGATACACTTTGGTCTAACTCCTCAGGGAAAGCTCTGATCACCAAACGGAGTGGTTTTTTAACTTTCCCGACTCAGGACACCCCTAACAGGTATTTGTTGTTCAAATCTGAGCTTTGGTTCAAAAGGAAAATTTTCTGGTTGAATTGAGTTTTTTTTGCCAATTCTGAGATACGGTTTGGTCTAACTCCACAGGGAAAGCTCGGATCACCGAATGGAGTGGTTCTTTAGCTTTCCCGACTAAGGACACCACTAATATGTGTTTGTTGTTCAAATCTGAGCTGTGGGTCAAAAGTAACGTTTTCTTGTGGACTTGAGTTATTCTGACAATTCTGAGATACACTTTGGTGTAACTCCTCAGGGAAAAGCTCTGATCACCGAGTGGAGTGGTTCTTTAGCTTTCGCTATTCAGGATACCACTAATATGGATTTGTTGTTCGAATCAGAGCTTTGGTTCAAAAGTAACATTTTCTCGTTTAATGGTTTTTTTAGCTTTCCCGACCAGGACACCCCTAATAGATGTTTGATGTTCAAATCTGAGCTTTGGTTCAAAAGTAACATTTTCTATTGAATTGAGTTATTCTGCCAATTCTGAGATACCCTTTCGCGTAACTCCTCATGGGAAGCACTGATCACCGAATGGAGTGGTATTTTAGCTTTCCCGACTCAGGATACCTCTCATATGTTTTTGTTGTTTGAATCTGAGCTCGGTGTCAAAAGTCACATTTTCTAGTTGAATTGAGTTATTCTGCCAATACTGAGATACAGTTTGGCATAACTCATCATGGAAAGTTCTCATCACCGAATTGAGTGGTTTTTTTGCTCTCCCGACTGAGGACACCCCTAATAGGTATTTGTTGTTCGAATCAGAGCTTTGGTTCAAAAGCAAAATTTTCTGGTTGAATTGAGTTCTTTTGCCAATTCTGAGATACGCTTTGGTCTAACTCCACAGGGAAAGCTCTGATCACGGAATGGAGTGGTATTTTAGTTTTCCCGACTCAGGATACCACTAATATGTATCTGTTTTTTGAATCTGATCTCTGCGTCAAAAGTAACGATTTCTAGTTGAATTGAGTTTTAATGACAATTCTGAGATACACTTTGGTGTAACTCCTCAGGGGAAGCTCTGATCACCGAATGGAGTGGTTCTTTAGCTTTCCCAACTCAGGGCACCACTAATATGTGTTTGTTGTTCGAATCTGATCTCTGGGTGTAAAGTAACATTTTCTAGTTGATTTGAGTTTAGTGTTCATATTTTTAACTAGCATCTTTTTTTCTCCTAAATTTATTTTAAATCCGGACACTTGGCCGTTTTGATTCATCATATTCATTAAAAACTTGCTAGATTCCTGTGTTTGAGTTAATATTATAACCAAATCATCCGCAAAAGCACGTATTCTATATTCTTGATTCTTAATCTTGATTCCCTGTAAATCATCTGATCCCTGTATTTTATTCAACAATAATTCCAGAGTTATGATAAACAGTAATGGGGATAGGGGACAACCCTGCCTTGTACCTTTCTCGATTTTAAATGAATCTGTTAAGCTTCCATTGACTATAATTTGAGCTGTTTGTTCCTGATATATTGATTTAATTGATTGTAAAAAGTGCTCTCCTATTTGCATTTTTTGCATTGTTTTCAATAAAAATTGCCAATTCACTCAATCAAACGCTTTCTTGGCACCTAGAAATATAAGCACAGCAGGGATTTGATTATTCTTTCCCAAATATTTTAGTATATTAACAATTTGTCTTAAATTACTTCTCATTTGTCTTTCTTGTATAAAACCGGTTTGATCATTATGAATCAGTTGCTGAATAACCAACATTAACCTATTCGCTAGCATTTTAGTAAAAATTTTATAATCTGTATTGTAATGATATAGTTCTATAATTTTTTGGTTGACTAAGATCTTGATCTTCTTTTGGTATCAAAGATATGAAGGCTATCTTCCAAGATGGGGGTACCTTCCCTTCACTTTGGATCTTATTAAATAGTCCTTAAGAGGTTCTACCATTTCTAATTGTAAATTTTTGTAATAAGCCGATGTCAGCCCGTCTGTACCCGGTGCTTTCCCTATCTTTAGCTGTTTAATTACCTGGAGAATTTCCCCCGAAGTTATTGTTTGATTCAATCTCTCCCTCTGCTCATCTTTAACTATGGTTATTTTTTTCTTTATCCAGGTATTTATCTATCTCTAAGCCTTGCATTTTGTCATTCATGTACAATCTTGTGAAAAATTCACGAAAAACCTTTTGAATCTCATCCTGTTGGTACACTTCCTTCCCTTTATAATGTAATTTTGATATATTGCGAGATTTCTGTTTCTTCCTAATCAGATATGCTAACCATCTACCAGATTTATTTGCATTACAAAAAGTGTTATGTTTTGCGTATAGCAAGTTCATAGCCACCTGGTCTGACATCAGCATATTAAATTGCTCTCTTAATAAAATAATTGCTTCTTTAATCTTCTTATCTCCTGGGTTTAGTGTTAACTGTTGTTCTCTCTTCCTGATTTCTTCCTCTAGTTCGATTCTTTTTCCACCCTGTTTACATCTATGTAACCTAATTAAATTTATTAGAGCACCTCGCATATACGCTTTTCTTGCGTCCCAAACCATTTCCATAGATGTACCCTTGTTCATATTAAAAACAAAATATTCTCTTAGCAATTTTTTACATTCATTAATATTAATATTTTTCTCATATCTAAATAAGTTTTCATTCAATCTCTAAGTTCTTCTTGCTTGTGTCCCAAGTTCCAGCTCCATCCAAACCGGATTATGATCTGATAAAGCTCTGGAACATATCTTCATCTTCTTTACCCTAGAAAGCAAATCATTGGTTTTTAGTATGAAATGAATCCTAGAAAAAGATTGATGTCTATTGGAGAAAAATGTAAAGTCATGTTCTTCTGCATTCCTTTCTCGCCAGATGTCTCTCAGTTCAAAATCATCCATCATATCGAAAAAGGACTTGGGTAGTTTCGCTCGTGTTTGGATATTTTGCTGGAGACCCCTCTTGTCTTTCTTGGTATCCATAACACCGTTCCAGTCACCCAGTAATATGCAAGATCTATAGCTCCAATGTACTAACTTAGTATGGAGCGTTTTATAAAATTTATCTTGCTGTTGATTGGGAGCATATATTCCCAATAAGAGTATCTTTTTCCCTTCTAATAACAGTTCTCAGGGACATGCAGTCACTGGAGGCAGGGGAGGAGGGGCCTCACCAGTCTCATGAGGAAAAGGAAAGAATTTTTAAAATAATTAAAAAGGCCAAGGTAGTTGCTGCCAGACTCCAAATCACAGTGACTCTGAGTCTGCTTAGTGCTAACTGTAGGGAGAGGCAAGAGAACTATGGCCCTCTTTTGCATAAGAAATTTTTCACCTTTTAAGAGTTAAGCAAGGGTTAAAAAGCAAAAAATTCCTTATGCAAATGAGGCACGTGATTCTCTTGCCTCCTCCTGCAGAGGGCACTTTGTTTAGAGGCTTTTTAAAAACATTTAAGCAGAGTCATCCACATGGTGACTCTAGCAGCAACTATCCTAGCCTGCCAAGCCCTGGCTAGACCAAATCTTGCATTTTTGACGCAGCTGGAAGGTATGTGGGTCAGAGGGAGGGGGCAGGGGGGAGGAATTCAATATTATTTGTAATGTAATTGTAATTTGTTTTTATTGTGTGTGTGTGTGTGTGTTTGTGTGTTTGTGTGTTTGTGTGTGTGTGTATGTGTGTTTTATTTTTTAAAGTGCCTTCCGGGCTGAGTGAAGCAACATCCTTCAGACAGGAAAGCATACAACTTGTTAGAGAGGTAGATTTTAAGGGCGGTTTGAAACAATAGCAATCTTACAAGCTCAAAGTTGGCACATTACACATCCCGGTTACATTTGGGAGAGGCAGGTACGATGGGAGCTACAGGGCTAGCCATTACTGGGAAGGAGGGATCGCTACATCACAGCAATCCCTTGTTCCGGCCCTGATAGCTCAACTCAAGGACCAGGTGGCAAGAGATGTCAGGGCCCTGGTCTCAGGTTGCTGTTGCTAAATGTCAGGTCTGTGATTCATAAAGCTCCCCTCATCCGGGACTTAATATTAGACAAGGGGGCAGACCTGGCATGTATTTCTGAAACCTGGCTGCGCCACGAGTGAGGAGTCCCCCTCTCAGAAATGTGCCCAGAAGGGTTTCAGGTGCTCCACCAACCACAACACCAATGAAGGGGTGGGGGAGTGGCAGCTATCATCCGAGAGTCATTAGTCCGTCATGGGATCCCTGCTCCTGAGACTGTTGGGTGTGAGTCCCTTCTGGTGAAGCTGGACCTAGGGGGTCAAGTGGGCTTGTTTCTAACGTACCTACCTCCCAGCTGCGCTACAACAGCCCTGCCTGCACTCCTAAAGTCAGTAGCTGGACTGGCGGTTGAATTCCCCAGACTGATAGTACTGGGGGACTTCAAACTGCCATCTCTTGGCGAACGCTCAGATGGGGCGCAGGAGTTCATGGCTTCCATGACAACCATGGACTTAATTCAGGGTCCGACTCACACAGCGGGACACACGCTCGACCTCGTGTTTCTCTCGGGGCAGTGGAGACGTGATCTGGAACCGAAAGGCATAGAGATCTTGCCCTTGTCATGGTCAGATCATTTTCTAATGAGGTTTGATTTTCGGAAACTACTCCCCCACTGCAGGGAGGTGGAGCCGATTAAATGGTTCTGCCCCAGGCACCTGATGGACCCATTGGGATTTCAGACAGAGCTTGGAGAGATACCTGACTCCCTTGCCCACAATCCGACAGAGTCCGAGGTGGCGCAGTGGTTAAATGCAGCACTGCAGGCTACTTCAGCTGACTGCAGTTCTGCAGTTCAGCTGTTCAAATCTCACCAGCTCAGGGTTGACTCAGCCTTCCATCTTTCTGAGGTGGGTAAAATGAGGACCCGGATTGTTGTTGGGGGCAATATGCTGACTCTGTAAACCGCTTAAAGAGGGCTGAAAGCCCTATGAAGCGGTATATAAGTATAACTGCTATTGCTATTGCTTGGAATATAGCGGCGGCTGAGGCACTAGACCGGATTTTGCCTTTGCGGCCTCTCCGCGGCAGTGGATCCAGGAGGGCCCCTTGGTTTACCGAGGAACTCCAGGAGATGAAGTGCCAAAAGAGACGCCTAGAGCGACGCTGGAGGGCTAACTCCAAATCTGACCGAACACAACTAAGAGCCTTTATTAGGACTTATTTAGTGGCGATACGGGCAGCAAAATGTACTCATTTTTCCACTCTTATTGCGTCCGCAGAATCTCACCTGGCCGCCCTGTTTAGGATAACCCGCTCCCTCCTGAAAGGGAGGGATGTGGGGGGAACCCTTACAGGGAAGAGCTGAGGAATTTGTTCAGTTTCTGTCGGACAAAGTCACTCAGATTCGGATGGACCTGGATTCCACTTAGACAGTACCAGCGGAGATGCCGAGGGTGGGCTTTGATCGGATTTCTTGGAGCGAGTTCCAGCCTGTCACTCTTGAGGCCATGGGAGCGGAGTGCCTCCACCTGCTTACTGGACCCGTGTCCCTCCTGGCTGGTCTCAACCAGCAGGGAGGTAATACGAGGCTGGCTCCAGAGGATTGTTAACACCTCTCTACAGGAGGGATCTTTCCTGCAGCCTCTGAAAGATGTGGTGGTAAGACCCCTCCTTAAGAAGCCTTCTCTGGACCCAGCTATCCTTAAAAACTAAGGTCCAGTCTCCAACCTCCCTTTTGTAGGGAAGGTTGTTGAGATGGTGGTGGCCTTTCAACTCCGACGGATCTTGGATGAAGCAGACTATCTAGATCCCTTTCAGTCGGGTTTCAGGCCTGGTTACTGCACCGAAACTGCTTTGGTTGCACTGACCGATGATCCCTGGTGGGCCAGGAATAGAGGACATTCCTCTATCCTGGTGGTTCTTGACCTCTCAGCGGACTTCAGCTTGTCCAGAATGCAGCCGCGCAAGCGATCGTGGGTGCACCTCGGTTCACCCACGTAACACCTATCCTCCGCGAGCTGCACTGGCTTCCTATCGGTCTCGGAATGCGCTTCAAGGTGCTGGTTATCACCTTTAAAGCCCTACATGGCCTAGGACCCAGATATCTGCGAGACCACCTCCTGCCACATACCTCCCAACGGCTGATAATATCTCACAGGCTGGGCCTTCTCCAGGTGCCGTCGACCGGACAATGCCGGCTGATGTCCCCCTGGGGGAGGGCCTTCTCTGTAGCTGCTCCGGCCCTGTGGAACGATCTACCCGCAGAGATCCGGACCCTTCCCACTCTCTCGGCCTTCCGAAAAGCCACTAAAACCTGGCTGTTCCAGCAGGCCTGGGGCTGTTGACCCCATGAACGAGGTCCAGCCCCACCTAGGTTGAGTGTATGGTGTGTTGCTTTTAAATCTGTTTCCTCTTTCCCTATATTTTAACTTTTTATTTTTATTCTTGTACTTTGTAAGCCACCCGGAGTCCTACGGGATTGGGCGGCATATAAATTTATTAAATTACAATTACAATTATTGCATTAATACAAAGTTTCTGTACAGGCTCCAAGCCATCTTGTTTCATTTCCATATTCAACCTAATCAGTTAGGAAAAGTTGTTAGATCAAATCAGAGAAAAGAACAGACTTTCTGTGGTCTGAATGGATTTGTACTTGATGAAACTCCTGTTAATAAAGGATCGTGATGTGCATTTTGAAGGCAAAACTGCTTCAGATCAGCTGCAGCTTGTGAAACTTTCACGCAGCTCATGCTAGCCTCGAGCTGCAGCTATTGCACCACTTTCTTCATAGCGGCGACGTTGGAGGTGCCGGACATGGCCCTCTCCCTCACTCAACTCCGCACGATGTTGAACTCGTAAAAGAGCTGCTGCTGCTGGCAAATGGGCGGGTTGCTGTGTGGGTGGGGTGGGGAGGCTGCTTCTCGGACCTTTCGGGCAAGTTTCTGGCACTTGGAAAACTCCCCCACCCATAGACTCAAGAGAGAGAAGGGGGTGAGAGAGTGACTCAGACACAGCATGCGCTGGCGGACTCCCTCGCTCTAAAGGTATGGCTGTTGCCTAACGACTGCTCTCACTCAGCCTGCTTTTCTCATGTGTCCCGGGGTCCCTCCGCTGCTCCCCCCTTCCTCAGCTTTTGATGAGAGAGAAAAGATGAGGCGCAGCAACGGGCAGAAGAAGGCAGTTTGGTGGCTCCGCGTTTGGTGAAGAGTCCCGAGGGTCGCCAATTCTGCTTTAAAAATCTTCCAAAGACTCCCCGTTAGAAAACTTTGGAGTGGGTCTCCCCAAATTCTCCCTGGCTCTCTGACCAAGTGGGGAGGGGCGTGGGGTGTTTCGGCCAGATCTGGAGCAGGAAAGTTTTTGTGAGGTGCGAGGGGCAAAGTTGCAGTCTTTGGGAAGGGGGTGGTGTGGGGTGAGGGAGGGAGGGAGGGAAAGAAGAGCCACATTTTTCTTTCTCTTTCTCTCTGCCTGGAAGCGATGGGCGGGCGGCGAAGCAAGGCTGCTCGGGTGGCTGAGGCATGGCTTTAAAGTGGTGGCAGGGCCCCGGCAGCAGAACTTTAAAGTCCCAGCGCCGCAGGGGTGGGTTTCTCGCCCCGTTCCAACTGGTTTGGTTGGAACGGGGCCGGCGGCATCCTCGTGCACGCGCGCAGTGCACGCATGTGTACTAGCGTCTGTGCGATGCTCCAGCTGCTCCTGGAGGATCGTGCAGGCGCTGTATGCATCCTGTGCATGCGTGGAAGCGCAGAACTCGTCAAAACCGGGTAAGAAACGCGGGCGGGTGGGTGGACCCTTCGGCGTTCCTGGAAGTTACTTACTTCCGGGTTTGCCGACCAACCGGTTCGTGGGGACCACCGCGAACCGCCTGAAACCCACCCCTGCAGTGCCGTCCGCCATAGAGCGGGTCCCGGTCCCGCTCTATGGCGGATGCGACGCCGGGGCTTCAGCAGGACTTTCGCGCTTGCCTCACCGGCCATGAAGCTCACCACACATCACTGCCAGTTCTTTTGCAATATATCTTCCTTGAGAGTCTGCTTCAATTAATTCGGCTTTCATGTCCTTTCTTAAGTAGATAACTATACCATTTTTCTTCTCAGGAGCAGAAGCTACAAAGTGTTGTCCAAGTCTTGTATTAATCAAGTATTTCTGGTCAGTTGATCTAATATGTGTCTCTTGCAGGCAAATTATGTCATTCTTAAATTGTTTCAGATAATGATTTATTTTCTTCCTTTTCTGTGGGGAGTTTAAACCATTAATATTCCAGATTAAGAACTTAGTTGTCATCTTTAGCTCCCTGAAGCTTTTTAAGAGCCATCTGGAAATCCTGTAGTTTGGTTTTCGGCGTGGCTCCACCCACTGCTTCTGAACTAAAACCTGTGAATTCTTGGACGGTAGCATGTGTTTGTTGTGAAGCTTGTTGCTTTTTTAGCTCTTGTTCCATTCGCCTGGTAATCACGCAGGTTTGTCTTTGCTCCTTCGCTCCTTGTAGTTCTGAGAGAGGAAGTTGGTCCAGCCTTGGTGATCCTTGGGTAGCTTCTGTCTATCCTGTCCTTCTTGTTCTCTTTCTCTGGGTCCTGGAGGGGGGGGATGTCCAGCCTTCAGTATATTATTGTAAAAATCTTGAGCCTTCCATACTGAATTGAGATGATATCTTTGCCCCTGGTAAGTAACTGCGAGCCCGGCTGGGGCCTCCCATCTGAACTGTAGTTGACAATTTTTGAGTTCATCGACTAAGAAGGCATAGTCTTTCCTCGATCTCAACATTTTGGGTGGTATTTCCTTCAAAACAGTCACCTCCTGACCCCCAATTTGAAGCTTAGTTTTGTAAGACTCTTGCAATATCAAATTCCTCATATCTCTCGTAGCAAAATACACCACAATATCTCTTAGGAGTTGCTTTTGTCTGGTGAGCCAGGAATCAACACGATATATCTTGTCAATCTGCCAGTCAAAATTCCCTCTTGACCTTCCCATCAATTGATCAAAGGCTTCTGAGAAAATCTGCTTCAAATTTTCTTGCTTTTTCTCTTTGAGGCCTCTTATCCTTAAGGCAAATTCCATCTGTCTATGCTGCAACATTATAATTTCATTTTCTGCATCACCAACCTTTTGTTGAACCACATCCATTTTCGTTACCAGATTAATATTGGAATCACTAAGATCTGCCAATTTATCTTCGATTCCGGAGACATAACCAGATAGGCACTTAAAAGCCTCAAGAATATTGTCTCTAATTTGTTGGTTCCGAGTCTGAACTGAGTTCATAAGTTCTTCTGACAGTTCCTTTTGAGCAGCAGATATCTCTTCCCTTATTTTAATTTCCATCGCAGCTGCATGATTTTTTTAAGGCCTCGGCTAAGGCCGCGCTTAGGTCTTTTTGCAGTATTTCTTGGGTCAAAGGCTCCCCTGCAAGGGTAGGAAGGGATTGGGGGGGGGGGAATAGTGACTGTAATTTAGTTCTGGGGGCAAGTGAATTCCCAGCGCTTTTAGAGGCATTAGGGGCAAGCTTTTGCTGCTTAGAAGCCATTCCACATTTAATCTTCTCCATCCAATTATTAAATCCAGGCAAGCTGCTTCTCCAGCAATTACTATTTAGTTTGGTAATAAATCACTACTGATTTAATGATCTTTAAATATTCTGAGCTCCGTAGAAATCTGTGTCATCAGAGCCTGACCCCTCCTACAAAGCTCTTCAGTGCCATTTTCTGTGTATTTCTAGCAAGTAATTTGTCAGAAGGAATTCTTTAAAAAATGGAGTTAAAGTCTTTATACATACAATTAGAAGTTCACCAGTATCAATTCTGCCCATTTTTGAATCAGTAATAAATCAATCAATGAGCTGAGGGTGGATGTGTGCCTTCATTCTGAAAAAAAAACAGAAGAAGTCCTTGACGTGGAGAATCCACTATGTTACCGGGCGACTTCTTCTTTCCACCCCAGATTTATGTTCTGGGGGGGCGTTAAATGGAGCACTGCCCAAACATAGCTTACTCGCCTCCTCCTCCTATGCCTGGAGAAGAGGTAATCAAACTGTCAAACAGTTGATGGATGCTGTTTAGACAGCTTAATGCAGCCAAGGATCCGGAGCTGTTAAAAACAACAACCCCCTCAGGCCCCGCCCAAACCAGAAGCCTGTAATTTTTTATTTATTGATGGTCCAAATCCTCTTTGGGTATCAATGTTATATATGCTTCCCTCCATGATTTTGGTAACTTTGCTTCTATAAGTGCTTCATTAAATAAATCTAAAATCACTGTTTCTGTCTGCTCTTGCATGGCTTTATAAAATTCTATAGGTATACCATCTGGGCCAGGTGTTTTATTATTATTTTGTCTCTTCAACGTTTCCTTTAATTCTATCACTGTGATTTTTTTGTTTAGCATTTCTCTTCTCTCTTCTCCAATTTCATGTAGATTCCTTGTATTTAAGTATTGAACGATACTGTCTTGTAATATAGTTTCTTTGCTGTACAGATTCTCAAAAAATTTCTGTACGTTTTTCCCCTCTTTCCGGTATTGTAAGTTTCCCCTTTCATCTTGTAAATGATGTATTATTCTTATTTCTTTTTCTTTTTTCAATTTGTGTGCTAACCATTTTCCCGGTTTATTCGCATTTTCAAAATAGTTTTGTTTTGCAAATTTGATTTTTTGGGGGGCCATCTCTTCTTGCGTCATCAAATTTAATTTGTGTTTTATTAGTTCTTTTTTCTCCTTTATTTTTCTTATTCTTGTGGGTTTTTTTGCAGGTCCATTTCGAATTCTTTAAGTTCTTTCTCTAAAGTTTCTTGTTTTTGTCTCTTTTCCTTGTTTTACCTTGCCAAATATGCTATTGTCAACCCTCTTGTAAAAGCTTTTGTACTATCCCATAAATTTTGTAACAGTGTTTCTTCTTTCTTATATACTTCATAGAAAAGTTTCAACTCTTTCTATCATTTTTATATATTCTTTATCTTTCATTATTCTTTGATTCATTGACCATCTCTTTTTCTTTTTTGGTCCTTTCCATGTTATTTTTATTGGGTTGTGATCCGCCCAGGTGTTTGTCATTATTTCAATGTCTTCTGTATCTCTTCTCAATTCTTGGGTTGACCAAATCATATCTATCCTTGACCATGATTTGTGGGGGTTTGAATAATATGCAAATTGTTTGTTTCCTATATTCCTTTCTCTCCTTTCCTTTCAGGCTCAATTCCTGCACCATTTCGAAAAAGGTAGATGGTAGCATACTTTTTTTTCTTATTTCTTTTGTTACTCTTATAATCATTGTTGATATCAGTTATAGCATTGAAGTCACCAATTAGACATATATTCTCATATTCTACTTCTGTTATTTTTTGGTGGGTCTTCTTATAAAATTCTTTTTGGATTTATTTGGGGCGTATATTGCTGTGAGAAGAATTTTTCTTTGTTCTGTATCTATTTCTATCATTAAAATCCTCCCCTCTTCATCTGCATATTTTTTTGCATTTATCCATTTTTTGATGTATATTGCAATTCCTTTTTTTGTTGTGCTAATGTAAATAATTTTCCTAACTTTGGATATTCTAGTAGTTTGTTATATTGGTTTTTTATATGTACCTCTTGAAGGCATACTATGTCCATATTCATTTTTGTAGCCTAGTCCAAGTTTACCTTCTCTTTTCCAGTGAGTTTAATCCATTTATATTTAGTGAGAGTAACTTAATTTCTTGTTCCATTGTGTTATTTGTGTGCCTCCCTTAGTTTCTTTGTGTTTCTTGTCTCTATTCCTATTTTACTACCTTCTTGTTATATTTGTTCTCTTTCCTGTCTTCTTCTTTGTTCTCTTTCTTCCTCCCTGTTTTCAACTGACTGTTCTTCTTGACTTCTACTCTCTGGTTCCACTTTACTTTCTTTTTCTTGTTCTTGTTCTCCTCAGCGGTGAAATGATGTTCAAAGAACTCATGTACTTTCTCGACTGTGTCTATTTTTTCTTTTATCCTGCCAGGTAATCATCACTCCCTCTGGTGTGAGCCATCTGAACATTACATTGTACCTTATTAGTTGTTGTGTAAGGAACTGATATTGCCTTCTCTGGTCTCTCACTATTTTTGGGATTTGTCTCAGGATTTGTATCTCTCTTCCTTTATATGTTATTTGTTCTTCTCTCACTTTCTTATATACTTCCTCTCAGTGATTTTCTAGTAAAGTGTATGTGGATTTCTTTTGGGAGCCTGTGTCTCCTGGAATAATTTGTGTGGATTCGGTACACCTCGTCTATGTCCCTTCTTGTTTGTTTGTTTTTTGTAATATTTTCACAGCAATCTCTGTGATTGTTTCCCCTAAATCCTCCTCCTTTTCTTCTACTATATTTTGAAAGCACAGAAAGAAGCCAGCTTTTTCGAGTTCCAAAAATACTATTTTTCCCCTAATTGTCTGTTTAGTGTAGTCAGCTTCTCAACTACCATCTCTATTCTCTTTTCTGTTTTTTCTACCTTTGTTTCTACTTTTTGAATTTTTTGTTCATTTTTTGTTATTTCACTTTGTATTTCCCTATTCTATCATCTATTCTTCTAATCTCACTCTTCATTTCTCCCATTTCTAGTTTAATTTCTTAATGACCTCCTAGTTTCTTCGTGATTTTTTAAAATTGTTTCTTGTGTTTTCAGCATTGTTTTTTGTATCATTGCTAATGCATCTTGCATACACTGAAGGTTCATTGTTGAGCTCGCTTTCTCTATACCCAGTGTGCTCTCAATTGTGCGCTGATTTGAGGGTGAAGATGCTGCTGATGTTGGATTGGATGCTGCCTTTCTATTCATTTTACTAATTGTTGTTGTACTTGTCATTTTTTATTTTAATTTCCTTACAATTTTTTCCCACAATAACATATACTTCTTTTTGCCCACTGCTTGATTCCACTCTCTTATACCAGGCCCTTCAGTCTTTCAACTTTCCCTCTTCCATGCACATTTCAATTCAATTCAATATCATTCAATCCTACAATCTAACATCTTAATTTCTATATATTCAGGTTAGTATACAAGTCAATCCACACAATATTCATGCAATATTGAATATATATTGAATATATTTAACCTAACACATTCTTAATTTGATTCAGTATGTAATCTTATATCGTCTCTTTAATAATTATAAACTAACATCCCCCACTTCAACACTATTTTTTTACTATTCTCTAGGTATATAATATGTTTAGGCTAATAAATCCTTAATTTTAATTCTTATATAACATTATGTCATCTATTTATAACAGTGATAATTTCAAAGTATCACCAATAGTTCATATATTCTCTGCACACTCTCTTCCAAATATTATGATTCAATACCATTTAATATTTTCTCACTACAGTTCAGTTTATATCTGGTGGCCGTGGGCGCCTCTCCGGGACATAGAGGAGAGAGAGGAGCGGAGCAGTTCTCTCTCCACTTTTACATCATCGTTTGATAATGCACTAGCACAGTGCTCCGGACATTTTAACGTATGAGGAGTGTTTGAGGTGTGACTGTGATGTATGTATATACCCACTTTTATTATATAGCTGTATTTGTGTTTTTTAAATTGCCATGGGGGAGTGTTTGTTTGGATGAGTGAGTACGTTTGAAAAGGCTGGGACTATAACCGGGTACCACCTACACTGAGTGCTTTGCAGAATTCTTAGGGGGGCCTAGTTTAACCTCCAGCCTTAGAATGCATGGTTCGAAGGGCTTGCCAGGAGTGTCGTCAGTCCTGGGGTAGGGTGGGGGGCCTATGGACACGGGAGTGGGCCGGAGCATTACGGTCTTAACTGGGAGGGGCAGATATGGCGGGGACTTTAGGGCGAGCCATTACCGGGGAAGGAGGGTTCGCTATGTTACAGAAATCCCTCCTTCCGGCCCTATCAGTCCCACTCCAAGGCCAGATGGCGTGAGTAGTCAGGCTGTTGTTGCTAGTGGTCTCAGGCTGTTGTTGCTAAATGCCAGGTCTGTGGTTCACAAGGCTCCCCTCGTCCGGGACTTAATTTTAGACGAGGGACCAGATCTGGTTACATTTGGGAGAGGCAGGTACGATGGGAGCTACAGGGCTAGCCATTACTGGGAAGGAGGGATCGCTACATCACAGCAATCCCTTGTTCCGGCCCTGATAGCTCAACTCAAGGACCAGGTGGCAAGAGATGTCAGGGCCCTGGTCTCAGGTTGCTGTTGCTAAATGTCAGGTCTGTGATTCATAAAGCTCCCCTCGTCCGGGACTTAATTTTAGACGAGGGGCCAGATCTGGCATGTATTACTGAAACCTGGCTGGGCCCGGAGGGAGGAGTCCCCCTCACCGAGATGTGCCCAGAGGGTTTTCAGGTGCTTCACCAGCTGCGACCCCAGAAAAGGGATGGGGGAGTGGCTGTGGTTATCCGAGAGTCTCTAGTTCCTCGTAGGATCCCTGCTCTGGAGTTTGTCGGGTGTGAGTCCTTGCTGGTGAGGTTGGACCCCGGGGGTCAAGTGGGCTTGCTGCTAACGTACCTGCCTCCCAACAGCATCGCAGCAGCTCTCCCCTCGCTCCTCAAGTCAGTAGCCAAGCTGGCAGTTGAGTTCCCCAGGCTTATGGTGCTGGGGGATTTCAACTTGCCTTCGCTCGGCGAGCACTCTGATGGGGCGCAGGAGTTCATGGCTTCCATGACAGCCATGGGCTTGACCCAAGTAATTCGGGATCCGACTCACTCGGCGGGTCACACACTTGACCTCGTATTCCTCTCGGAGCAGTGGAGTTGCGATCTTGGTCTGAGGGGTATTGAGATCTTGCCCCTGTCGTGGTTGGACCACTGCCTACTGAGGCTTGACTTTCGGAGGCCGATCCCCCACTGTAGGGAGGAGGAACCGATTAGGTGGTTCCACCCCAGGCGCCTTATGGACCCTATGGGCTTTCAGACGGCACTTGGTGTTATACCTGATACTCTTGCCCACGATTAGGTTGGGACTCTGGTCGCTGCTTGGAACTTGCCGGCGACAGGGGCCCTTAACCGGATTGCACCTTTACGGCCAATCCGAGGCAGTGGATCTAGGAAGGCTCCTTGGTTTACTCAGGAACTCCGGGAGATGAAGAGCCAAAAGAGACACCTAGAGCGCCGCTGGAGATCCAGTAAGTCTGAGTCAGACGGAGCACTGTTAAAATCCTGCATCAGAGCCTACCTCCAGGCAATTCGAACATCAAAAAGAACTCACATTGCCGCTCTGATAGCTTCTGCTGAGTCATGCCCAGCCGCCTTGTTTAGGATAGCCCGTTCCCTCCTTAAAGGGAGGGATGCGGGCACTCCTTTACAAGGTAAGGCCAAGGAGTACGTCCAATTCCTTGCGGATAAAGTGGCTCGGCTTCGGGCAAACCTGGACTCCAATTGCGCAGAGCCAGCCAAGGTACCGGGGGAGGGTCTTGAGCGTCATCGTTGGACTGATTTCCAGTCTGTTACCCCTGAGGAAGTGGACAAGGCCATCGGAGCAGTGAGTGACTCCACATGTGTACTGGACCCGTGTCCCTCCTGGCTGATTGCGAACAGCAGGGAGGTGACACGGGGCTGGATCCAGGCGATAGTGTCCGCGTCTCTCCGGGAAGGGTCCTTCCCCCCCCCCTTTAAAGGAGACGGTGGTGAAACCCCTACTGAAGAGACCATCCCTGGATCCAGCCATTTTAAATAACTACCGTCCAGTCTCCAACCTCCCCTTTGTTGGGAAGGTTGTTGAGAAAGTGGTGGCCTCTCAGCTCCAGCGGTCCTTGGAAGAAGCCGATTATCTAGACGCCTTCCAATCTGGTTTCAGGCCTGGCTACAGCACGGAAAGTGCTTTGGTCGCACTGACCGATGATCTCTGGAGAGCCAGAGACGGGGGCCTGGCCTCCATTCTGGTCCTCCTGGACCTCTCAGCGGCCTTCGATACCATCGACTATGGTATCCTTCTGCGGCAGTTGCAGGAGGTGGGGGTGGGAGGCACCGTTTTCCGGTGGTTCTCCTCTTACCTCTCGGGCAGGTCGCAGTCGGTGTTGGTTGGAGGACAGAGGTCATCCCCTAGGCCCCTTAATTATGGGGTGCCGCAGGGGTCGGTCCTGTCCCCCCTCCTGTTTAACATTTACATGAAGCCACTGGGAGAGATCATCCGATGGCATGGGATAAAATACCACCAGTATGCAGACGATACCCAATTGTATCTGTCCGCCCCATGCCAACTCAGTGAAGCAGTTGACGTGATGTGTCAGTGCCTGGAGGATGTGAGGATCTGGATGGGGGTTAACAAGCTGGCTCTCAATCCTGACAAGACCGAGTGGCTTGTGTTTTTTCCTCCCACAAATTGGCAAGGTATTCCATCTCTCAGGCTGGGGGGTGAAATTATACGCCCCTCAGACAGGGTTCGCAATTTGGGAGTCCTCCTGGACCCACAGCTGACTTTAGATCACCATTTGTCGGCTGTGACCAGGGGGGCATTTGCCCAGGTTCGCCTGGTGCACCAGTTGCGTCCCTACCTGAACCGGGAGGCCCTCACAACAGTCACTCGTGCCCTCGTGACCTCAAGACTGGACTACTGCAATGCGCTCTACTCTTGAAGAGTGTTCAAAGACTTCAGCTGGTCCAGAATGCAGCCGCGCGAGTGATTGTGGGTGCGCCTCGGTACACCCATGTTACATCTATCCTCCGCGAGCTGCACTGGCTGCCTATTAGTCTCCGGATACGCTTCAAGGTGCTAGTCATCACTTATAAAGCCCTACATGGTATTGGACCTGGGTATTTGAGAGACCGCCTCCTGCCAATTGCCTCCCATAGACCCATCAGATCCCACAGATTAGGCCTCCTCCAATACTGGCTGTCGACCACCCGGAGGAGGGCCTTCTGTGTGGCTGCTCCGGCCCTTTGGAACGAGCTCCCATGGAGATTCGGACCCTCGCCACCCTTCAGGCCTTCTGGACAGCCGTTAAGACCTGGCTGTCCCAGCAAGCCTGGGGTTGAGTCCCCCCCTACTCGAACTGTTGTGCTTGTTGTGTTTTTTAAATTGTTGTATCACTGTCTTGTTTGTCTTACTTTTTTGTATCTCTTCCCCTTCCCTTGTTTTTTTGTTCAGCCACCCTGAGTCTCTTCGGGGAATAGGGCGGCCTACAAATCGAATAAATACCAAATACCTAATACCAAATATTTCTTTTTTCAATGTTCTCCTATTTTTTAAATCCCATTTCAGAAATCACAAAAAACAAAAAACAAAATCTTTTTCCAGATTGCATCAGCAATCCTGTATTTAATTCTTATTTCTTTCTCCACTAGGCACTGTTACTCTTCTTTCATATAGGGTTTTTCTTTTTCCTCAGAAAGATCCGATATTTGCTTTTCTATATTTCACTTTCTCTCAAGTATTCCAAAATAGTTCTCTCCTCTTCTTCACAATTGTCACTGTTTTGTCTGGTTCCAATTTCAGTTTATTGTCCAAATCTCTCCTTATTTAGTTCTGTTCTCAAGTCACTCCAAACCTTCTATTGCTATAGGAAATTGTTTACTTTCCCTCTTCTTGTAGCTGACGATATTAAGTTGTATCCAGCTCATTTCAAAGCTTTGAAATTTTAGCTCAATGAGTCTTTAATAGAATTTATACTGTTTTAGTTGTTTTAAATATTCTCACCAATGCTGCTGTGTTGCTATTTTCTCTCCTTCATGTGCAGTAGTCACCACCCCAAATCGGCCATGGACGCTGATTTCTTCTCCAATGAGTCCAAGGGGTTTTCCCTCATCTGATAGGAAAGTTGCTTGCTTCCTCCTTTGGCGCCTGGGCTTCCCCTCTCTCCTGTTGTTCCCTCCAGGTTCAACTCATCCTTTTTCAGGATCTTCACAACAGAAACTCGAGCAAAGCTAGTGGAGCTACCATTTCTTCACCCTCATGGAAGTGATGTCACCACAAGACCCTCCTGATGTATTCCTTTTGCGTTGACTCTTTGACTTTTCCATTCAATATGTTATTTGCTTCCAATATGCCTAGGTATTTGTAACCACCATCCTTTGCTAATGTTTTCACTATACTTCCATTTCCTAGTTCTATTCCTTCTATTTTTTCCATTTTTTCCTCACTTCATATAGCACATTTTTCAAGTCCAAAGTTCATTTTGATGTCACTGTTGAACAGTTGAACTGTGTTGAGTATTAATTTAAGTTCAGTGGGGCTTTTTGCATACATTTTAAAGTCATCCATGTATAGTAGATGGTTTATCTTGCCATGTTGGCTTGAGATTTGGTATCCCAGTTTTGTGTTTCATAGGATTATTGTCAGTGGAATTAATGCAATGTTGAACAGTAGTGGTGGAAGTGAATCGATTTCACCAATGTTCTCCCCATTTGTTGTTAGAAATGTTTCCATTTTTGCATAATTGCTTTCAAAAAGGTACAGATATTTTGGCTGATTCCAAAGTTTTCCAGACAGGTGTTAATCCAGGTGTGGGGTAATGAGTCAAATGTCTTCTTGTAATCAATCCACGCCATATTTAAATTTGTTTTTCTTCGTTTTGCATTTTTAGTACCATTTTGTCTATGATCTTTTGTTCCTTTTGATTTTTTATAATTTCCTTTTTGTTCTAACTGATACAAACTGTTTTCCATCAGATGATTGAATACCGAATTTGCCAGTATCCTTGTAAAAAGTTTGAACATTGTTGGCAGACAGGTAATTGGGCGATAGTTACTTGGTTCTGTGCCTTTTTCTGGATCTTTCATTATCAAGTTTGTTCTGTCAGCTGTTAACCATTCTTTGCTTGTTGCATTTTGAAGCATTTGATCAAATTGAGTGGCCATGCGATGATGGAGGCTTGACAAATGTTTTAGCCAGTATCCATGCAGTTCATCCAGGCCAGGTGCACTCCAGTTCTTGACCTTCTTTGCTTGTTTTGCCACCATGTCAGTTTTATTACAATATTTTCCATCTTGTTTTGTGTTGTTTGTTATTGAATATCTTTGATCCAGGAAGCAGTGTTATTGTGTTCCACTAGGTTTTCTCATAGTTCTTTCCAAAAGTTCAAAGTTTTTTCTTTATATGGGTGAATATTAGTTTGGATTCGATTTTCATCAAGGGACTGGTAGAAGAGGTGTTGGTTTCTTCTGAACTGGACATTTTCATGATATTATTTTATTTGTCCTTCATATCTTTCAATTTTCCTTGCTGTTACTATTGCACATTTTTTAGTTCTTCCATAATTTCCATTATTTTTTCCCTCCAGGTTGTATTTTTTGTGTAAACTATTTTTGTTCTTTAGTTTTCCTTCTTTTAAGAACTTCAGATTGCTGATATCCCCTCATAGTTTTTTAATTTTATTTTCAAGTCAAATTTTCCACTTTGGTATTCCAGTGGGTTTCTTTTTTGGCATTTTATAACCTAGTTTTGCAGTTATAACAGCGGCTGTGCTATACATTAATTGGTTGGTTTCATATAGTGTGCTGGATCAGATGGAAGTTAAAATGTTCATAGCAGTTAACAGATCTTAACTTTTTTTTCTACATTTTCTTTGATGTGGTTTTCAATTTTTTCTTTCAGCATTTTTGCTAGATCACTAAGCTCTACACTTTCAAGTTGTTGCACAGGATGGTCTTCACCCTGTATGTTCGTTTCTTCCACTGGCTGGTCAATTTGTTCAGCTGTTGGACCAATTTCTTCAGCTTGTTCATCATCATTTGTTGTTTTCTTTTTAGCCAATATTTCTAGGTGTTGCATTTCCACTTGTGTGAAAACTTTATTACAGATGATGAAGCACCTTTGATCCATTAATCTTTGTTCAGTTATGTCACTTTCCAGGTGTTGTTTCTTCCACAGTTGCATCATTCTTTTTTGAAATCCCCTGGCTGTTAGTTCTGTCTGATCGTAATATTTGAGGATTCATCAAGTTTCTTCAGTTGTCCAAGTTTTGCACTTTGGTTCCAGTCGCTTTGCAGTTGCACACCCTGGTTCGCTGGCAATAACAACTGAGTCCTGTAGCCTAGGGTGACCAGACGTCCCGCATTTGGCGGGACAGGCACGACTTTTCATAATTTTTCCCACGTCCTGGGCCGTTCTTAAAAAGAAACCGTTTTATTTTGGCGCTCGCAGCTCCCTCGCTCCCCCGCCCATCAGTTGCTAGCTCGTTCCGTTCTATCTACACTAAAAATCTAAGCCAGCCCAGCCTGCCGCTCACTGATTGGCCTGGACTCCAGCCAATCAGTGAGCTGGCTGGGATGGAAAACTTTAAGCACGCAGTTTTCCATCCAAGCTAGCTCACTGATTGGCTGGAGTCCGCTTAGCTTACCGCGCGAGTCTCCATTTCATTTTGTCTTTTGCTTGTTGCAGCTTAACTGGTGAGTAACGGTACCGGTGGGAATCGGGAGGCACTGGGGGTAGGAGACGGCCCTCCTCTCCTTCTCCTCCTTTGCAGAGTTTCCCTGTGTCTCCCAAGTCACGCCCGTCCTCTCTCAAAAGGATTCGGCTCGGCCACCGCTTCCTCCTCTTCTTCTTCCCTGTCTGCGGTTCCAATTGCAGTTGCAAGGAGTGGGAAGGAGAGGAAGGAAGGCGGGAGGGGGGAAGGAAAAGAAGAAGGGAGGGGGGGAGAAGATGGAAGGAGAAAAGATGGAAGGAAGGAGAAAGAATGGAAGGAGAAGAAGGAAGATGGAAGAAGAAAGGAAGAAAAAGAAGAAGGGAGGGAGAAAAGAGGGAAGGAGGTAGGAAGAAAAGGGGTCGCCTGAGCTCTGATGCCGGCAAAATAAAAGATCTTTCCTTCACCTGAATCATACCCGAGCTCTGATGTGGGCACCAGTGGGGTGCGTGCAGGGAGAAGAGAGATTCCTCCCAGCACGCACCCCACTGATTAAAGCACCTTCAATGGGATGCGTGCAGGGAGGAATCTCCTGTCCTCCCAGCTCCCTTTCGCCCGCAGCAGAGATCGGGCAGGCCAGAGAAAGCACTTTAATCAGTGGGATGCGTGCAGGGAGGAGAGGATATATTCGTCCCTGCGCGCAGCCCACTGATTAAAATACTTGCTTTTGCTCGCCCGAGCTCTGATGCCGGCGAAAGAAAAGTCCTTTCCTTCGCCTGAATCACGCCCAAGGTCTGATGCGGGCACCAGTGGGGTGCGTGCAGGGAGAAGAGAGATTCCTTGCAGCACACACCCCACTGATTAAAGCACTTTCAGTGGGATGCGTGCAGGGAGGAATCTCCTGTCCTCCCAGCTCCCTTTCGCCCGCAGCAGAGATCGGGCGGGCCAGAGAAAGCACTTTAATCAGTGGGATGCGTGCAGGGAGGAGAGGATATATTCGTCCCTGCGCGCAGCCCACTGATTAAAATACTTGCTTTTGCTCGCCCGAGCTCTGATGCCGGCGAAAGAAAAGTCCTTTCCTTCACCTGAATCACGCCCGAGCTCTGATGCGGGCACCAGTGGGGTGCGTGCAGGGAGGAGAAGAGAGATTCCTTTCTGCACAAGCCCCCCCGCTCTTCTTTAGAAGAGCCGGAAGCATTAGGGGCACTGTTCCCTCTAAGGTGCGCAGTGTCGTTTGCTGGACACAGAGTGCAGTCTCTGTACTCTGCAGAATGGCCGTGGAATTGTGAAAGAAACCCCCTCCAACTAAACAGGAGTCTTAACAACATTTTTTAAAAAAAGTTTGGGCGGAATTGGTGCGATTTATTATGCAGCTGCACCTGGGTGGCATTTCCTGATTCTCTGCGCTTCGGATCTTTCAACAAAGCCTTTCCCCACCATGCGCTGGGGGAACGCGCTTGCGTGCAAGCCGGCGCCCCAAACAGAGCTGGGTCCAGTCACCTCCTCCCTGCCTTTTCTTCCCTTTCTATGCCCTGTCTCGGACGTGCGGGCGCGAATGCTGTGGACTCGCCCACTTAGACGTCGAGGTTGCTGCGTGCTTAGCTGTGGCTGTATCTCCTCTTGTTTTTTCCCCTTCCTCTTACATATCCCCTTGGTGCAGCGGGCTAACGCCGGTGAAAGGAGTGGGGTGGACTACATGGCACAACTGGGTAAATTATAAACCACAGATTTTAATCCTATTTAATTTTTAATGGTATCAAATTTAGCTATAAAGTGGCTTTACCTACTTTTTTCCCTGGGCCTGCTAAATTCTGGTCCCTGGTGATACAATGAGTTAAATGCATTCTGGCCTGGATTTCCTATTGTGCAATTTGTGTCATGGACTTAATCATTTTAAATTCCATAAAATGCCAGTACACATCCTTTCTGCCAAGAGATCAGAAAAAACAATGCTCAAATCTTCTGATATTTAAATGATTTATAATGTTGTTTAGATATATAATTTGGATTACATTTGAAAACTATGCATTGATTAAATACTATGGAATACAATCCTGCAGCAGTTTTTCTTTCTTTTTTGGTTTTAGAAAAGGATAATTCCCTTTTTAGCCAGGCTTTTTGAATTAGATTAACACCAGTTTTTAAGTAGATTTCAATTTAAAAAAAATCTGTTAGCTGCTTTGAATACCTTGAAGATGAAAAGATGGGGTACAAAACTTAAATAATAAAAAAATTGTACATTCATTTTGAAAAATAAATGCAATACTTGATTAATTTCATATCTTTATTTAAAATAGTTTTGGCATGGCATATGATTTTATTGACTCAGTTGGAAATGATGTGGATGTTGAATCTGATTCTGAGGAATATATATTCTTAAGTAACATAACATATAGCATTTAGTGACCAAAGTTACAATGGCATTGAAAAAAGTGACTGATGACCATTTTTCACACTTAGCGACCGTTGCGACCATTTTTCACACTTAGCGACCATTGCAGCATCCTTATGGTCACGTGATCAAAATTTTGTTTGGCAACAGATTCGTATTTATGCTGGTTTCAGTGTCCTGGGGTGACCTTTTGACAAAATATAAAATTTTTAATCAAGCCCCCCCCCCCTGTCAATGGTGTCCCTCTTTACCAATCTGAAAATCTGGTCACCTTACTGTAGCCCCTTTTTCAACCAATGTCCAGGAGCCATAGCATCTGATGTGGTCCTTGTTGACCCGGGCGTTGATCGATCCAAAGTAAATTTTGTTGGTTTCTCCTCATCATTAGTTATGGTAGGTGTCTGGGTTGGTTCTCAGTGCTAAGCCACCACTGGTTCAAGGACGATAATATCATAACTGTAGAAACCACACCAGATAGTTGTCAGGGCCCAGCCATGGCAAGAAACAGGCCTATCTTCCTGTTTGATGGTAGGAAGCAGGATCAGGAATGGGAGGGAGGAAAGAGGCCTATCTTCCTGTTGGTAGTAGGAAGCAGGATCAGGAATGGGAGGGAAGGAAAGAGGCCTACCTTCCTGTTGATGGTAGGAAGGAGGATCAGGAATGGGGGGGGGAAGGAAAGAGGTCTACCTTCCTGTTGGTGGTAGGAAGGAGGATCAGGAATGGGAGGGAACGAAAAAGGCCTACCTTCCTGTTGGTGGTAGGAAGGAGGATCAGGGAGGAAAGAGGCCTACCTATCTGTTGATGGTAGGAAGGAGGATCAGGAATGGGGGGGAAGGAAAGAGGTCTACCTTCCTGTTGGTGGTAGGAAGGAAGATCAGGAATGGGGGGGAGGAAAAAGGCCTACCTTCCTGTTGATGGTAGGAAGGACGATCAGGAATGGGGGGGGGGAGGAAAGAGGCCTACCTTCCTGTTGGTGGTAGGAAGGATGGAACTGAGATGTGGCGGGGGGAGGAAAGAGGCCTACTTTCCTGTTGGTGGTAGGAAGGAGGATCAGGAATGGGGGGGAAGGAAAGTGGCCTACCTGTTGTTGTTGTTGTTGTTATGTGGTTAATCTTTGTGTGATTCACAGCCTTTGGGGCTGGTTGGTAGCTCAACAGCTCAAGTCCTAACCAAGGACCTAGGAACAATTAAGGTAAAGTCGGAGGATATAAGCTGCTCCAAGTAGTGTGGTTTTTTGTAGAATCAGAATGTTCAAGTCTGATAAATTTAAAATTTCCAAATAGCGAGGTAGCCCTTTAGGTATTGCTCCAAGGGCTCCAATTACAATCGGGACAACACACGATTTCTTTTTCCACATTCGCTCAACTTCAATTTGCAAGTCCCGGTACTTTGTGATTTTTTTCTTGCTGTTTATCTTCAATTCGTGCATCTCCAGATATTGCAATGTCAATGAAACATATTTTTTTTCTTTTCTACTATTGTTATGTCAGGTGTGTTGTGGGCCAAGTGCCTGTCAGTCTGGATTCTGAAGTCCCAAAAGACCTTGACTTTCTCATTCTCTAAAACCTTCTCAACCTGATGGTCCCAGTGGTTCTTGCTGTACTCAAATCCAAACTTTTGGCACAATTTCCAGTGAATGGTCTTAGCAACACGGTCATGGCATTGTAGGTAGTCAGTTTGTGAAATTTTGCTGCACCCACTGATGAAGTGGTCAACTGTATCGTCTTTCTCATTAGAGAGGCGACATTTGCTGTTGGTGGTAACATGTTGAATTTTTGCCTTCATGCAGTTTGTGGCTAAGGCTTGTTCTTGAGCTGCCAAAATAAAGCCTTCTGTTTCTTTTTTTCAGTGTCCCTGATCTTAAACAGTTCAAAGTTAGCTTTTGGTCAGCTTTGCCTTCAATACTTTTCAGGAATTGGCTATGTAAAGCTTTGTTTTTCCAATTTTCAGCCTGCTTTTCAATTACTTCTTTCTCATATTCAGCTTTTGACCTAGTTGTCTTTAAAAGGCCTCCTTTATTCACTTCCTTAATTATTATTATTGTTGTTGTTGATATTGTTATCACAACAACAGAATTGTATCACAGAGGCCAGTTGTTTCACTGGATTTGGCATTGATTACTAGTCAGGCCCTACCTAGGGGCCTAGGACGTCGTAACGTATTTTCGTAATATACGTGCAGATCCAAGCAGTGCAGCTTTTTGCATTTGACTGATGGTGATTTTGTCAATTTTTAACTGTTTTAAATGTAATTCCAGTGCTTTTGGAATAGCACCCAGTGTGCCAATTACCACTGGAATTACCACTGCTGGTTTGTGCCATAAGCATTAAATTTTGATTTTTAAGTCCTGGTATTTCGCAATTTTTTCTTATTCCTTCTCGGCGACCCTGCTATCACCTGGTATTGCAATGTATATGACTGTAACCTTATTTTTCTCAACCAGTGTGATGTCTGGTGTATTATGCGCCAGTATTTTGTCCGTTTGTATGTGAAAATCCCACAAGATCTTGACCATCTGATTTTCGGTGACTTTTTCAGGCTTATGTTCCCACCAGTTTGTTGTTGTTTTAATATTATAATTTTTGCACAAATTCCAATGGATCATTTGTACTACTGAATTGTGCCGCAATTTATAATCAGCCTACATGATTTTTTTACAGCAGCTGAGTATGTGATCAACAGTTTCATCAGCTTCTTTGCAAAGTCTGCATTTGGCATCATCAGAGGATTTTTCAATTTTGGCCTTAATGGCATTTGTGTGGATAGCTTGTTCTTGCGCAGCCAGGATTAGTGACTCTGTTTCTTTCTTTAATGTACCTGCTGTTAATCATAACCAAGTTTTTTCACTGTCCACTATCTTTTCCCCCCCCCCAGAAATTGGCCATGCAAAACGCTTTCTTTCACTCGCCTATCAGAGCTCAGGCGGGCGAAAGAAAGAAAGCGCTTTAGACAGTGGGATGTCGGGGGAGAAGACTGCCTCCCTCACCAGCCATAAACCTCACCGTTCGTCACTGCTATATAGAGATGGTGGATAGAGGTTTTTCTCCTCCTTTCTTAATAGCAGAATTCAGGATTACCCAATGACATTGAATGACAGATTCTTTATGACAGATACATGGATGTTTTTCTTCCCTATGAAATGTAATAAATGGATGTAATTGCTCACAGTACTTGATATAAGTAGTACTGAGCTGAATGGATCAATGGGTTAACTTAATTTAGATGAATACATAATAATTTCAATGCTAATTACTGTACATATTTGCAAAATCCTATTTATCCTTTTCTTTTCTAGCCAAAAGTCTAATTATCACTATCAGCTGTTTTGCAAATTTGCAAATCAGCAAACCTTTATTGATCAGAAAATAATAGATCCATTCTATTTTGTTTATTCAAATTGATTGAGGCAAAAAGTTCTGAATGTGCCGTATGCATTAAAACATATTTTCAGGACATCAGGTACAAACTAAAGTTCCCTTGTGGAATTAAAACAAAGCTGGTGGGTTCAAGGAAGAACAAGTCACCTGAAATCCCTTACACACAGAGAGAAAGTGATATCTTTTGTCCTCTCTTTTTTTTTGAAAATTTTTTATTGTTTTAATTAAACAAAAACACAAAAAAAGAATCATCTTTCGTTACATCTTGTAGAAAGCATATCGATTGGTTACAAATACATTTTGTGCGTTTCTTCCAGGATCTTTACATATACTTCATTCAAACTGAATTGTACATTTTAAATCAAAAAAGAAAATTTATGTAATTTACTATCACTGTAGCACAATTCTCATTTAATTAAAATTATTTAAACATGTTTTTATCTAAAATCATTTGTATTTAAAGACACAACCACCTACTGGCATTCATTTGCAGTTTCAATAAACTTCCAATAACATTACACCTTTATGACATATTCTGAAACAAATTCAGTTAAGTAAGATATCTAAATATTCCCCCCCCAATACACCTGTATGTATCATTAAATATTATCCATTAACATTTCTTTGTTATTATTGTAGTTAATTAAAGATTATTTACTATTAATCTCTCCTCTCCACAGGCCCACACGAGATTATACCTTTATAACCATCTTTAAACAAAGATTTATTAATAAGATTTATAGGTCTTTCCCCTAAGTCCCAAATTAGTTAATTACGTGTTAACAAAATAAACATTAAAAATCTAAAACAATCTAAGAGATGTTAACATTTCTACTTAATAATCACCAAAAGTATACCTTAGCATTTCCTTATTTATATCACATCTCCTCTCTTCTGACTCAAATTATTTATATCTTCATAACAAGATCTAAACAAAAATTTGTAAGATTTGTACATCTTTTTGCCAGATCCCAAATTACAATTTATGGCCCGGTTATTTATCTTAATTAAGGTTATCATTTCACTATTAGTATCGTAGTAAATTATATGTTAATGAATAAACATTCAATGATAATCTAGAACAGTCTACAAAATACTAAAATCTCTACTTATTAATCATCAATAATTAGCTAACTTTTTTTTTCATCAACTAGCATTATCAACCAGTGTCTTTCCAGTAGCAAAATGGTCTTTTCTCTCTCGCCAACTGTTGTGTCAATTCTCTTTTCAGGACCTTTCCAGAGTTTAAGGCTTCTCTCCGCACTTTGTAGCTTAAAAGATCTCTCATGTAGTTTCGTTACCCTTGAATTGTTATTAACGTAAGCTTAACTTTGGTTATCAAACTTATTTCTGGATAGATTTGTCTTATTAACTCCATCTTTTTCACTCTTTTCTCCTGCATCTTGGAATTTGAAATGAAGCACCAAATTATCAAAGTCACTTTTCAGGCTTCCCTTCTTTCCACCTTCACTCACAAATATAGAAAACCAAGATAAGACGTTAGATGAACTTATTAATGAAGTTCATCTAACGTCTTATCTTGGTTTTCTATATTTTCATTCTCTCCAACCCATCATCTTTTTCTGTGATACCCCACATCTGTCCATTTTCTTATCAAATCTCTCAAATCCTTCTAAGATGTTTTGAAGTCCAGCCAAAATATTTTGGATTATCAAGTTTTCTTCATCTGAATATTGATCCATTTTTCAAAGAAAAAAAATATAAAGAAAAAGAGGAAGAAGAATTTGATAATTACTGCCACTCTAGCCTATCAAATCTTTTTGAAGAATATATCTATTTTTATTTTAAATCTTAAGCACAAGTTCTTTTGTGGTTTCCAAGTAGAAGGGTTCTTATCTCTTTCTTTCCTTTTCCTACTCTTGCAAAATATTTTCCACAAGCACCAGCAGTACACTATTCGTGTCCTTGAGTCTTTATCAGGTTTTAAAAACAAGTTCCAAACCCTTCTGTTGCAAAGTCAGAGTAGTTAAATAGGAATGAACAAAGGATACATTGTTTCAACAAAAAAATTCAGACTTAGGCTTCCAAGTGGCAGATTCAACTATTTTTAGTACTTTTTCCTTAAGTATCTTTAATATAATTTTATAACAAGTAGAAGAAGTTTATTAAAATAATAAAAATTTTAGTTTAAGCGAAAAAAATTAAAGTAGTAAAAAGAAATAGAGGAAAAAAGATCAGTCCATTCACCTCAAGCGGAGAAACAGGAAGTGTTGCAATCACTTCAATCCACAAAACATTGTTACAAAGCAAGAGCAAAAAACTTTCTAAGGCAGTCCAATAGGGATTAAATTCGCCACTTTGTTCTTACTTTTTTTAGCAGATTTTTTAAATTATTTTTTCCCTTCTACAACACCTTACAGTCATTACATCAACATTGTTATGTCATCATACCTGTACATGTATATAATTTTTCGCTTCTATATTTACACACCTTTATACACAGTTCTATATATATTTATATATATATATTGTTTTTTGGCTTAATTAATTTTATTCTTGTTTTGCAACCATTTGTACCAGTTGTTCCAAATTTCATAATATTCCGACTCTTCTTTATCTTTTAATTTCAGTGTTAATTTGTCCATCTCTGCACAATCCAAAGATTTTTTTAATCACTAATTCGTCCGAGGGGGTATTATTTTGTTTCCAGCATTGGGCAAATGCTATTCTAGCTGTAGTTAGCAGATGTGTTAATATCTACTTAATTTTCTTGATATATTTCCCTTTGATTATTCCCAGTAGAAAGATTTCGGGTTTGTATTTTATCTGTTCTCCTGTAATTTCTTCCACCCATTTCCAAATTTTTATCCAATATTTTTGTGTTTCTGGGCAGCTCCACCATATGTGGAGTACCCTAACCCTTGTACTTTTTTACACTTCCAGGAGGTCGGCTTCAAGATTTTAGTCAATCTTGTTGGTGATATATGCCAATGATAAAACATTTTGTATATATTTTCTTTAAGTGCTGCTGATCGTGTTAGTTTATAATTTGTGTTCCAAATTCTTTCCCAATCCACTAGATCTATGTTGTAACCAAAGTTTTTGGCCCATGCTATCATGCAACCTTTAACTTTTTATTCTTCTAATGTTACTTCTAATAAATATTTGTAAATTTTCGTTATGAATTTCTTTTCTGGGCCAATTAAAATTTTATCTATTTGTTGTAATTCTGTGTATATTCCATATTCTTTTACGTCTTTTTTGTATCTCAATTGTAGTTGGAGATATGGCCAGCAATCTATATTTATATTTTGCTCCTTTAATTCTGGATTTGTTTTCAAATTCCCTTGGCTGTCTAAAATTTCACTATATCTAACCATTTTCGATAGATCTAGTGTATTGGAATATGTCATGGCTTCCATAGTGGAAAGCCATGTCGGTATGTTCATGTAATGTTTTTCTTGAATTTTATTCCAGACCTGTATCAGTGCATCTCTAATATAGTGTCTGTGAAAGTATTTTTGTTTCTTTTTACCCTCTTCCCATAGGAAAAAATGCCATCCCATTTGCAAATCATGGCCCTCTGTTAGTATTCTTTTATTTTTTAAATTTATCCAGCCCCTGATCCATGTTAATGCTGCTGCTTTGTAATAAAGCTCCCAGTCTGCGAGTCCCATACCACCTCTGCTTCTGTCATCCTATAGAGCTTTCAACTTTATCCTGGCTTTCTTCCCTTGCCATATAAATTTTAATATAATCTTATTCAATTCAGTAAAAAAAAAAATTCCTAATTTTATGGGGATTGTTTGAAATAGGTATAATAGTCTGGGTAGTACATTCATTTTTATCGCTACTATTTTCCCTAATAATGTTAGTTCTAGTTTCCCCCATAGTTCTAGATCTTTTTTTATTTGTTGCTCTAATTTTGTATAATTATTTTCTTTTATAGTTGAGCACTTTGCAGTTATCCATATTCCAAGATATTTAACTTTCTTTGTCACTTGCAGTCCTATTATTCTTTCTAATTCTTTATTTTGTTCTTCCTTCAAAATTTTAGTTATCATTTTAGTCTTTTTTCTATTAATCTTTAACCCTGCTATAGCTCCATATTTCCCTAGTTCTCGCATTAAGCTATTTCCTGTTTCTAGTGGGTCTTCTATAATGAATACCAAATCCTCTGCAGAGGCCTGGATTTTATATTCCTCTTTTTTAATTTTAGTTCCTCTTATCTCCAAATTTTGTCTAATTCTTATTAAAAGACTTTCAAGCATCAGGATGAAGAGCAGAGGTGATAGTGGGCATCCCTGCCTTACTCCTTTCATTATTTTAAAGGTCTCTGTACTTTCCCCATTTAATATTTGCCTTTTGGGTGGAGTATATTGATTCTATTAATCTTTCAAATTGGTCCCCTAATTTCATATTTTTAATTTGTTATATCATGAATACCCAATTTAAATTATCAAATGCCTTCTGTGCATCCAGAAAGACGAGTGCTACTTGTTTCTCTGGATGCGCCTCATAGTACTCTAAAATATTTGCTATTATTTTAGTGTTATTCCTGATTTGTCTTGTTGGGAGAAATCCATTTTGGTCCGGATGTATATAGCCATTTAATAATTTTTTTCAATCTCTCCGCTATTATTGTTGTGAATATTTTATAGTCGGCATTCAACAATGAGATTGGCCTGTTTTGAATCTGTTTTTTATCTGCACCTTCTTTAAATATTAATGTAATATGTGCTTCCCTCCATGAGTCCGGTATTTTTGCTTTCATCAGTGCCTCATTATACATCTCCAGCATCAAGGGTTCTATCAATTCATTCAATTAATCTATTATTTTGTACCATTCTGCTGGGAATCCATCTGGGCCTGGCGTTTTATTATTTTTCTGTTTCTGAATCGCCAATTTCAATTCTAGGTTGTTTTTTTTGACAGCATTTCTTTCATATCTTCTGCTATTGTTGGGGTTTCTTCTCCATTTAAATATTCTTTTATTTGTTTTCCATCTACTTGTTCCCCTTTATACAGATTCTCAAAGTACTGGTATGCAATCTTTTTCTTCCCTTCTATTGTATGTTGTAGTTCACCAGTTTCCTCTTGAAGTTGATATATTAATCTTTTTTATCTTTCTTTTCTCAATCTATATGACAGCCACCTCCCCGGTTTATATAACACCAATTCATTTCTACATTTTTGAATAAATTCTTTTTCTTTTAATATTTGCAGATTTTTTTATTGAAAGTTTTAAAGAGTTTTACAAATATATACCTTCCCTCTCCCCCTGACTCCAGATCCCCTCCCCCCCACAACCTCCCAGAGCAAATACAGGGTATAAACATTTAACAACCATATACTAAAAAAAACTAACTTTAGCATCATCCCTCACTTGTACTTTAACTCCCCTTTTGTAAAGCTAACTTTAGATAAGTTGTAACATTCCTTGTTCAGTCATTAATATTTGCAGATTTAACATCCATCTTCTCCTAGTCTTTTTTCCCCTTTCCAGATTACTTTAATGGGGTTGTGATCTGCCCAAGTATTTGGTAATACTTCAATTGTATGTATTTCTGCCCCAATTTCTCCATTCATCCATGCCATATCAATCCGTGACCAAGATTGGTGTGGGTTGGAATAAAAAGTAAATTGTTTTTTTTTCTGGTTCCATTTTCCTCCAAATATATATCAAGCTTAATTCCTCAATTATCTCAAAACAGGTTGTTGGTAATACTTTTTTTATTTTTAGTTTTTGTCACTTATGTAATCTTTTTTACTGTCTACTATGGCATTATAATCTCCTATTATGCAGATATTCCTCACTCCAATTTCTCTAATTTTTTCATGTAATTTTTTATAAAAGTCCTTCTGATTTTCGTTTGGGGAGTATATTGCTACCAGTAGTATTGATTTTTTATTTATCCATATTGCTATCATTAATATTCTTCCCTTTGGGTCTGCATAAATTAAATTTGTCTTTATCCCATCTTTAACATATATCGCTATCCCTTTTTTCATTTCTTCTGCTGATGCTGCATATAATTTTCCTAATTTAGGACATTCAAGGTATTTTATCTTGTTTTTTAATGTGTGTTTCCTTTAAGCATTTTATATCTGCCTTTTGTTTTTTTAATTTTGCCCAGATATGCTTTCTTTTTATTGGTGAATTTAAACCGTTAATATTTACTGACAATAATTGAATTTCTTCTTCCATCCTCCTAATTCTCTACCTGTCTTTGTTTTTTTACTAACTCTAGTTTCTTTTTTGGCTCCTTGTTTTTGGTCTCACTTCCTTCTCTCTCTGTTGTTCTTCCTCCTCCCTACTACCCTCTCCCTGTTCTTCCCTTACTGTCTGTTGTCATTTTTCCTGGCTTCTATATTCCATCTCCTCTTTACTACTCTGTTCCTCTTCCGGGTTTACTAATTGCTCATATAAATCCTGTGCCTTCTCCGGATTGTCAACTTTAATCCTTTTCTCCTGCCAGGTTACCAACATCCCTTCAGGTACAACCACCTAAATAGTATATCTCGTTTAATCAGTTGTGTCGCCCAGAATTGATATTCTTTCCTTTGCTCCCTCACTCTTCGTGGGATTTGTTTCAGGGTTTGTATCTCTTTCCCTTTAAATTGGAATATACTTTTTTATTTTCCATTTTCATAACATATAATCACATGTATACTATTACATAGCCAATATCCTATTGTATTAAGTAGTAATTACATCAGTTCCTCTTGTCATCAACGCCCAGAAAAATGAAAACCCATTATTAGCTCTTCTGCTCTCCATACACCTCTTTCTTCTACCTCTCTCCTACCTCCTTTCTTCCCTCCATCATCCTTTTCTACTCTACTTCCCCTTCCTTTCTCCTTCTCTCTCTTCATTCCACTCCTCCTTATCCTCCTCATCTTCCCCCCTTACCCTCTCTCCTATTCCTCTCTTTCCATCTTTCTTCTCTCTTCTGTTTCCCACTCTTCCTCTCATTGGTGTATTTCCGCTTCTGAGAAAACTCCATTCTATGTTGATGGTATTTATGCTTCCATATCAATATTCTTAACATATCTTAGTTTTAAAGAAAAAATAAGAGAAGACAATATACATGTGCAATCATATTACATTAAAATCTAACACCCCTCGTCAAGCCTAATATACATCCCTCCCTCCCACCCTCCCCCCACCCCCACCCCCCAGCCTTCCCTCCCCCGACTTCCCAGAACCCATACACGGTATATATCTTTAACAAAAACAGTCTAAAATATATTGGAAAAAAGAATAGAAAGTTGATAACATCTTTACATTGAACTTATCTCCTCCTTGCTAGGCTAGCTTTAAACAATTAATATCATTCCTGATCTTAATCATAAGCTATCTGGAATTTCTTAGTCCCATATTTATTTTGTATATAATCAATCCATTTTTTCCAGTCTCGTTTATATCTCTCATTTGAGTGGTCCTTAAGATATGCAGATATTTTAGCCATCTCGGCTAAATTTGTGACTTTCAATGTCCATTCTTGAATTGTAGGCAAATCTTCCTTCTTCCAGTATTGCGCCACCAACAATCTAGCTGCAGTTATGAAGTGCAAAATCAAATTAATCTCTTTAAGAGTGCTACTTATCACCTAGAAGATGCTACATCTTCTAGGTGATAAGTATATCCCCAAATATTTAACCTTACTTGTATTTTGAATCTGCAACATTTCTGACAACTCTTTCTTTTGTGTTGCTGGGATATTCTTCGTCATGATCTTTGTTTTATCTTTGTTTATTTTCAAGCCTGCTACTTCTCCCTATTCCTCTATTCTTTCTAGCAATTTGGGTGCTGTTTCTAATGGATCTTCAAGAATAAAAACTAAGTCGTCTGCAAACGCTTGTAATGTATACTCTTCTCTCTTAATTTTCATTCCTCTTATTTCTTCTTCTTCTCTGTTCTTTCTGTTTAAGACCTCTAGTGTTAGGACAAAGAGTAGTGGTGATAGTGGGCAGCTTTGTCTCGTGCCTCTCTTTATTTCAATCGAATTCTCCATTTACCATTATTTTTGCTGCTTGTTTCTGGTATATCATTCGTATAGTTTGAGTGAATTTCTTGCCAAAATTCAACTGCTCCAGTTGCAAAAACATAAATTGCCAATTCACATTGTCAAAGGCCTTCTGCGCATCGAGGAACATCAGTGCCATTTGCTTTTCAGGATGGGCCTCATAATATTCCAAAATCATTCTCATATTGTCTTTAATTTGTCTTTTAGGTAAAAAGCCATTTTGATCTGAGTGGATGAAGCCATTTAAATATTTTTTAAGTCTCTCAGCTAGTATAGATGCAAATAGCTTGTAGTCTGAATTTAATAAGGAGATTGGTCTATAATTCTTGATTTGTGTTAGATCAGTCTCTTCCTTGGGTAGTAGTGTGATATACGCTTCTGACCATGACTTCGGTATTTTGCTCTCAGACATCACTTCATTCATGACTTGTAGGAGTAGGAGGGTCAATGTTTCTTCAAATGTTCTGTAGAATTCCACAGGTAGTCCATCTGGTCCTGGAGCTTTCCCATTGTTTTGTTTTTTAAGTGCCTCTGTTAGCTCCATCATTGTTATTTTACTTTCTAACATTGTTCTAGTTTCGTCTGGTACCTGGGGGAGATTGGCATCTTGTAAGTACTTTTTAACTCGTCCCTCCTCCACCTTCTCTTGTTCATAGAGTTTAGCATAATAGTCTTGTATAATATGTTTTTTTCTCAATATTTTCATACTGAATTTCTCCTTGTTTATCTCTTAGTTGAACTATTTTCTTTGTTTCTCTCTCTTTTTTCATCTTATATGCCAACCACCTGCCTGGCTTATTCGCATTTTCAAAATAATTCTGTTTGGCACCTGTAATTTTTTGTGCCAGTTCTTCCTTTTCTAATAGGTCCATTTTGTGTTTAATTATGTCCATTTTTATTTTGACATCTTTTTTTTTGTGGTGCTCTCTGTAGTTCTCTTTCAAGTATTTTATAGTCGTTATCTAAAGCTTTATGCATTTGTCTTTTCTTTAAATTTCTCTTCCTTGTGTAGTCTATTGTCAAATCTCTGATAACAGCCTTCATTGTATCCCAGAGATTCTGCAACGACGTATCTTCTTTCCTATTTTCTTTAAGGAAAAGGACTAGCTCTTTTTCCATTTTTTGTACAAACTCTTTTTCTTTCAATATAGTGTTATTTAGTGTCCATCTAGGTCTTGCCCTTTGGCCTTTCCATTTAATTAAAATTGGATTGTGGTCCGCCCAGGTACTTGCTCCAATCTCAATTTCTTTTATGTTGGAGCTCAACTCCGCTGAGACCCATATCATATGTATTCTAGAAAATGAAGAATGTCTGTTTGAGTAGAAGGTGTATTGTTCTTTTTTAGCATTTCTTTCTCTCCATATATCTTCATCTGTCATCCTAAAAAAAGATTTCGGCAGAGGCTTCCTATTTTTTTTTTTTGTTTTATATGTTTTATAGTCCATATTTTGATTCACAATGCCATTAAAGTCTCCCATCATACAAATATCAGCATAGTCTAGTTCCAAAACTTTTTTGCGTAGTTTTTTGTAAAATTCATCTTGTTTTTCACTGGGGGCGTAGATTCCAATTAGGAGTGTCTTTTTGGTATCCATAATTTCCACCATCAAAATTCTTCCCTCTTCCTCTGCATAGACTACTTTTGCTGGTCTTTAATATAAAAGACCACTCTTCTTTTCTTGCAGTTCGCCAATGATGAAAACATTTTCCCAAGCTTTGGTTGAGTTAATAAGTGTTCATATTTCTTTTGGATATGTACTTCTTGTAGGCAAATTATGTCAAGTTGTAATTTCTCTAGTTTATAAAATATTTTCTTTCTTTTAATTACTGAATTAAGTCCATTAACGTTAATTGTAATCATTTTTCTTTCTTCCATGTTTATACTTTATATACAGGATTTATCGTTCTAGTAGATCTGGGTTTTTGTTTTTCTTTACGGCTTCCATTCCCCGTCGCCCCTTCTTTCTCACTTCCACCTACTGCTCCTTCTATTTTTTTGGTCGCTGTTGCAGGTGGTTCCAGTATTTGTACCGCTGAGTCGTCTTTCCCAGCTTTCTCAGCCATTTCTCTAAAATATTCTTCGTAGAAAGCTTCTGCCTTCTCAATTGTATCTATCCTGTGTCTTTGTCCTTGCCATGTACATAGTAAACCTTCTATGTACTTCTTATATATATTAGATTTTTACAACCCCTGGTAAGCCCCAATTATGGGAGGAAGCTAACTGCTTCCATCATCTGTCATTCGGCTCGTCACAAGAGTCCATCACGACAGAAACCCAATATTTTTACTGTTGCCTTTGTTATATTTGTGTTTTTTTTATTTGTGCTGATAAATAAATAAAGGGAGACTAGTATAGATCTATTTCAAGCTATTTAGCTCTCATACAGTAAGGGTATGGCTAGCTGATGAGAGCTAAATAGCTTGAAATAGATCTATACTATGTACTTCCTGGGGGCGTGGCCTGTTGCCGAGGAGGGCTCCACCGAGCTCCTCAGAGATCTGGTTTGTATATCTAAATAAGATCATAGATAGCACCCCTTTTTGGCTAAGAAAGGGGCAGGGAGGATAGCTCCGTAGGCTAGGGTCTATTCGTAAGCCACAGCCTTTTTCTTTTTTTGGCTGTGGAAAGAGATTAGATCCAGCCGAAGCGGAGCTTTTATCTCCAGCCATTTCTTCTCAGCTGCCTTTTTTTTTTGGCAGCCCCAGACAGGCTAGCCCCCCCCAGGACAAAACAAAGTTTTTTCAAGCTAGAATTGATACGGGAGGGTACCACCCCTGTGAGATTTATGCTTTTATTACTATCTTAAATACCAGCACCATTCGTCTTAGAGACTTCTTTGTCTAAATAGACCTCAAAATGGCGATTTCTCTCCGTGGATGATTACTGGATGTACTTAGCCGGGTTTATCTTCCTGCAGACCGCTCTTTAACAAAATAAACTCTTCTTCTTTGGAAATAGAGGGGAGTGAAGCGCTGCTTACTTGTTTATTTATTATGGCACCCAGATCAAAGAAGCGTCTTGCTACAAATGTGTCTAAAGAATTTAAAGAATTTTTTCTGGAAACACAGCCTTTGTCTCCTACGCCCTCTACTGGAGAATTTTTAACACAGGAATATCTCTTTAAAATGTTTAATGCCTTTAAGCAAGAAATTAAGGAATTTGTATTGGAACTTTATGATGATCTAAAATCTAAAGTTAATCAAATGAAGGCGAATACGTTTGCAGCCGTGTCTGCCCTGTCAGATTACTCTGCTGAAATAGAGAACAAATTGGAAAGTCTGGAGAAGGCTAATTTTAATTTGACTACCAATATTCAAATTTTACAACAAAAAATTAGAGATAACGAAGAACAGCTTATGATGATAAATTTTAATAGGAAGGCATTTGCAATAAGAGTCAGAGGATTCCGTGAAAAGGAGCAAGAGAATTTGAAACAGACCTTTGCTGAAGCCTTCAGCCATGCGCTGGGAAGCCCGGGACTTAACTTTGATTGGCAGATTTGGAAAATCTATCGCCAGAACTCATTGATAGCGGAACAGCGACAGCTCCCGAGGGACATAATTATACATTTCTCTACAAAAGAATCTAGAAATGCGATTGTGCAAAAGTTTCATAATAACAGTTTCCGAGTTGACGGCCAGGACCTGATTGTTTTCAAAGATATTCCTTTTCAGATGCTGAAGGCAAGAAGGGACTACACCTTTTTAACTAAGGAGCTTAGGAGTCAACAGATTCGATACAGATGGGAGGCCCCTGCCGGTATCACGGTTACATTTGAGAATCAAAGATTTCGTCTTAACTCTGTTTCGGAGGCTCAAGATTTCTATTGTAGGATTCTGAAGGCGGGACTTCCTGACGCGCTTGGAAGAGAGGAGAGACAAGCGGAAGGAGAAGGCAAGCGGCTGGCCATGTGGCTGCAAGATGGAGGGGGTAGCCCCTCCTCCCTCGGAGAAGCAGAAAAACGGAGATCGAGAATTTAGACACTTCAAAATGCTTGCTAAAGTTGAGGACTGAATGGGGGTTTGAGACCTCTCTCCGGTAGAAAAAGCGGACTAATTTTTATCAGAAGGGAAAGCTGGGTGAAACTACTTTGAGCTAGATTCTAAATTAACGTTAGCATAAATTTGATAGTGGTAAACATCAGGCAAGCAAGGGATGAGGGTAAAATTTACGTTGTTTAAAGCTTATTAGAACAGAAAGCCGGTTGGGATTATCTTAAGATAAATGTAAAAAGAATGCGGAATGATTTATGTTGTTTAAACTTTGTTAGATGGGACTATTTTAAAATAGAAGGTTAACTGACTCTTGCTGAAAGTATTATTTGAATATGATCCATGCTATTTAACTTTTATTTGAAGGGAAAGTTGGTTGAAATCGCTCTGAGTTACATTTTAAACAAATGCTAGTATAAATTTGATAGTGGTAAATATCAGACAAGTAAGGGATGAGGGTAAAATGCATGTGGAATGAACTACGTTATTTGTGGTAAACATCAGACAAGCAAGGGATGAGGGTAAAATTTACGTTGTTTAAAGCTTATTAGAACAGAAAGCCGCTTGGGATTATCTTAAGATAAGTGTAAAAAGAATGCGGAATGATTTATGTTGTTTAAACTTTGTTAGAAGGGACTACCTTAAAATAGAAGGTTAACTGACTCTTGCTGAAAGTATTATTTGAATATGTGGAATGATCCATGCTACTTAAATCGCTCTGAGTTATATTTTAAACAAATGCTAGTATAAATTTGATAGTGGTAAATATCAGACAAGTGAGGGATGAGGGTGAAATGCATGTGGAATGAACTAAGTTATTTAAATCCTATTAGAAGAGGAAGTCGGTTGGAATTATCTTAAGATAGAAATTGATTCCTGTGTAAAGTAATATCTGATTTACGCTGCTTAACTTTACTAAGAAGGGGAAGTTTGGTTAGATTATTTTGAATTACTGTTTGAAAAGGGGGTAAAGAAAGATCATTTACGCTGTTTAAATTTTACTAGAAGGGAAAGTTTGATTACTTGTCTGTAAAGTTATATTTGAATATATGGCATGAACCACGTTGCTTAAATTTTATTGGAAGGGATCATGAGGTTTAGGAAGAGGAACGGGAGAATCTACAGAAGGTTGGGGTAAATAGCAAAGAAGTAAGAGACGAGAATAAAATATAGATAGAATGATTTATACTATTTAAGCATAGATAAAGATGGGGGGCTGAGATCAACGCAAAGAGTGGTTTCTTTTTTTTCTTTTTTTTCTTTTTTCTCTTTTCTCTTTTCTTTTCTCCTTTTTTTTTCTCTGCTTTTTTTTTTTCTTTTGATATATTACTTTTATTTTTTAATCCATATGTATACAAGATATTTTAGACAGAAGGTAGTGCCAGGTGTGGGCCCTGGGAAGTCGGGAGGATTAGGGATGGGGATTGTGGGGGGTGGGGTGGGGGGGTGTTAACATAGTCTTAATAAGAAGAATGTATTTATATACGGTGGTTCTTTTTTTTTATTTTTTTTTTCCTTGGTTCATTTTATCAGATCAAACAACACTCGAATAAAGGCATACACCAAGGAGGGAGGTAGAGGGAAAGAAGAGGGAGGAGTAAGGAAGGAGTAAGGGGAATGTAGGGAGGGTGTCCGGGGAGTAAGGGGAGAAGGAAGGTTTGAGGGGAAAGGGAAGTAGGAGGGGAGTGTTAGAGGGAGAAAGGAAAGTTGGAGGGGGTAGATGGGGTGTATGGAGGATGAAAGGGTTAGGTGGGGTTGTGAATGATGAGTTGTGTTTCCTTTTTACTTGTTCGTTTTATTCCCTTTTTCTTTTTTTTTTCTTTTCTTAAATACCCTGTATATAAATGATTGCAAATGGAATGTGAAAATTGAATAAAATATATTTAAAAAAAAGAAAAAAAAGAAATAGATCTATACTAGTCTCCCTTTATTTATTTATCAGCACAAATAAAAAAAAATAAAAAAACATATATATATATATATATATATATATATATATATATATATGTACATGTACATGTACATGTACATGTACATGTACATGTACATGTACATGTATATGTATATGTATATGTATATGTATATATATATATATAAAGTCACAACCCCTGGTATGCCCATATATGGGAGGAAGGTCACACTTCCATTCTCTGTCCTTCGGCTCGTCACAGGTTCGATTCCCAGCAAGGGTATGGCTAGCTGATGAGAGCTAAATAGCTTGAAATAGATCTATACTAGTCTCCCTTTATTTATTTATCAGCACAAATATAACATCGTATATATATATATATATATATATATATATATATATATATATATATATATATATATATATATAAGCACCCCCCCTCCAAAAAGAAAAGGAGAGGTGCTTCAGCTACAAGTTGGAAAAAGAAAAAAAAGGTGTAAATAGTCAAAGGGTCAAAAAGAATCATCCAAAGGTTAAAAAGAAATAAGGATGATCAAAAAATAAAAAATCAATGTCAATATCTCCGCAGCAGATGGTGTGAGAATGGTATTGAGAGATGAAAGGATGCCAACAAGCTAAAACAAATGGTTTTTTCGGACTCTTTTTCCCCCCCCCCTAAGATAAAAGTCTTTCCAAGGTCACTCTCAGCTCTGCTGTTCTGTCTAGCAAAATTCCAGCTGCATAAATACCGATTTCAAATGCATTACAGGAGGGATTTTGATAACGTTCAAGTCCACTAGATGGCAGTGTTAGCTTGTGGTTTGTAGTTTATAGCTTGCTTTAGCTTTGTTATTTCGTAGCAATTGTTAATTACTAATTGTTAAAATACAACCAAAAGCCTAAAAGAAAACAAAAAGCAGATCTTCAAGGCACTTTAGGTTTAAATTCAATGTCCCCACTAGGTTCAAAGTTAAAAATGTCGACAGCAAAAAGGAGGAACACAAGAAGCCGATTTAAATTACCAGAAAGTCCAGCCCGGCTTCCAAAGATAAAAAAAAAAGGAACAGAAAAATAACCTTTTAATCGGCAGCATTTATCCCCGCCGCTTTTCTCACTAGTCAGCCTTATTTTAAACTAAGTTTCCAAATTTAGAGTGTTCTCTTTCCAAAAAGAAAAAAAGATTTAAAACTCACACCAAACGACATGTTCATATCCACTCTCTCTCTGAGCTTTTGCAGTTACAGTCAGCGTCGGCTGATCCAGAAATCACTGGCAAGGAGGGCTTTCCTTAGGTTCCCAGAGATTTTGCGAACATCTCTGGGACCACTGGAGTTCCCTCCATCTATCACTGTCTCTCCGGGACAGCTTAGATCCAAAAAGAATCGTCCAAATGACCCGGTTAGATGGTCTCTCAGGAACTGCCTGAAAGTCCGTCTTCTCACTGCTAAGCCCCGCCTTCTTCCAATCTAGTATGATCTTAATGAATACGATTAATCAATATGGTCAAGTGTCTGGTTTTAAAATAAATTTAGGGAAAACAAAAATATTAGCTATAAATATGAATATTAAACAAAAGGAAGAACTAGGAGGAATGTTAGGATGTGAAATAGTCAAAAAGGTCAAATATCTCAGAGTTAATATCTTAATTTCAAATGGGAAATTATATAAGTATAATTATGAACCACTTTGGCATAGTATACAGATAGAGATGAAAAAATGGGATAAGTTGCAGTTATCTTTGTTGGGAAGAATAGCAGCAGTGAAAATGAATATCTTACCCAAATTCTTATTTCTTTTCCAAATGTTACCTATACTTAAAAAAGATGCAAATCTCTTAGAATGGCAGAAGGGTATTGATAAATTTGTATGGGCAGGAAAGAAACTGAGAGTAAAGTTAAAAATAATGCAAGATGTACATGAGAGGGGAGGTTTGAAATTACCCAATCTAAAATTATATTATGACGCAGTAATATTATCCGTAATCAGTGATTGGATCGATTTAACCAATGATAGGATGCTGAATATTGAGGGACATGACTTGGTATATGGCTGGCATGCTTACCTGTTATTTAACAAAAAAGTGGACAAAAATTTTAAAAGTCATATTTTAAGGAATGCTTTATTGCGGGTTTGGAAAAAATATCAACACAAATTAAATGACAAGATACCCATGTGGGCAATTCCTAGACATGCAATAGAAAATATGAATATAGCACAAAAACAGGATAGAATTACTTACAGACAGCTTCTTACCCTGGAAAGGGGGGGTATTACAACTAAAATCCTTAGAGGTACTAAAAGAGGAAAAGGTAATTCAAACATAGTTCCAGTATGGGCAATTACAGGCCAGGTGGAAAATAGATCAAAAAATTGGTTTTATTCAAGTTGAGGATAATCTATTTAAACAAATAAGAGATCAAAGCTTAATGCATATAAAGAGGATATACACTGTATTAGTACAGATGGATTCCGAAACTGAATTAGTTAAAGATTGCATGATAAAGTGGGCTCAAAATATTGAAGAACCAATAATGTTGGATACGTGGGAAAGAATTTGGGTAAGAAATGTGAAATTTACACAAGCCCAAAATCTGAGAGAAAATTTTTACAAGATGTTCTATAGATGGCATTTAGATCCTAAAAAATTGGCTTCTATGTATTCGAATTTACAACCCAAATGTTGGAGATGTGGTTCTCTTGATGCTACATACTTCCATATATGGTGGACTTGCCAAACGGTTAAGGCATTTTGGATAAAAATATGGTGGATTATACAAAATATTCTTTAAAAAAGGATAAAGTTTACTCCTCAGTTATTCTTGTTAGGTATAATTACTGACTGTACAGCGGTAGAGGTTAACCTGATTTTGCATTTAATAACGGCAGCAAGACTGTTGGTGGCGCAATACTGGAAGAAGGAAGATTTGCCTACAACCCAAGAATGGACATTGAAAGTCATAAATTTAGCTGAGATGGCTAAAATATCTGCATATCTTAAAGACCATTCAAATGAGAGATATAAATGCGACTGGAAAAAATGGATCGATTATATTCAAAATAAATATGGGACTAAGAAATTCCAGATAGCCTATGCTTAAGATTAGGAATGATTTAAATTGTCTAAAGTTAGTTTAGCAAGGAGGAGCTAAATTCAACGCAAAGATGTATTAACTTTTTACTTTTATTTTTTATCAATATATCTTAGACTGTGGTTGCTAAATATCTATGCCGTGTACGGGTTCTGGGAAGTCGGGGGAGGGGTAGGTTGTGGGGGCTCGGGGGGGGGAGGGTGGGGGGAAGTATATTAAGCTTGATTTTAAAGCAATATGATTGCACATGTATATTGTCCTCTCTTATAACATGATATTGTCTATGTAATAATTTACATGTGATTATATGTTATGGAAATGGTTAATAAAAATTTTATATATAAAAAAATATCCACCTGCAGAATTCCTTTTCAGATTGGTTTATTATAAATCCTAAAGCTGCATTTGAATTGGTGAATGTGTTTGATTTGGGGAATCTGTTACACTTACCCGATCAGACCAACTTGAATCACTGGGCTGTTGGGAGGATAACACTGGGCTGTTGGGAGGCCAACTCAAACTGCTAGGATGGAAAACACCTAACAAGCCACTTCTTGAATAATGCAGTAACACTTTTTAAAGTGCTGATCCTACCAATGAAGCACTCTAGAATGCTCTATCATTTAGTGAACTGTCCAACCAACACTCCTTTACAAAGCAAGAAGAAATGGCTGACTGTAAAATTAATATTGTAAAGTATAAATTTGATAAATTCTTCTCTATTAATGTCATTCACTCATATTTGCCATTTATTTTTAGAAGACAGGAATTGTTCGGATGACCAAGATTAAGTTGAAGGTATGAAAAACACTGGCTTCTGATTTCGAGTAACAAAACCAAAATGCTATTATCTTGCTAACATTAAAAATGCTTGGAGAACATAATAACTGATTCTGCAGCACTTCTAGCTTCATTGACAAATCTCCTGACACCAGAATTGAGATGAAACTGGGTTTGAGTCAGGTGTTCTCACCACTTTAATGGCCAGGACACTATAGTCCCTTCTATGTGGTGGATCTGCAGCAAACAGATAGAACTCTATCCATTGAAAGAAAATGTCTCTACCAATGAATATTCAGCAATTGGTCAGTAATGAACGTCTCAACCTCAATTTCATAAAAGGGGCATTGGTCTTACCTGACACGCTCCTTCTCGGAATCCAAGGAATGGGTTAACTCTGCCTTGCTGTTCATTAGACTGAGTCTGTCAATCTTTTGTAGCCACGCCTCTCGCATCTGCGTCGCCAGTTTTTGACGAAGGGGTAATTATTTATTTGAACGCGTTTCCTGGCCTGACTTGGCCACTTCTAGACTCTAGACAAGACAGTCATCTGGGTGGGGTGGGATTTTCTCAGCACACCGAGAAGGAGTGCATCAGGTAAGACCAATACTCCTGAAAACCTGCATCCTATCCCCCCTTCTGTTTAATATCTACATGAAGCCACTGGGTGAGATCATTCGACGGCACGGGATCAAATACCATCAATATGCGGATGATACTCAGCTGTATCTGTCCGCCCCATGCCAACTCAGTGAGGCGGTTGACATGATGTGCCAGTGCCTGGAGGCTGTCAGGGTCTGGATAGGGGTTAACAAGCTTGTACTCAATCCAGACAAGACCAAGTGGCAGTTGTGTTTTCCTCCCAAGAATTTGGCTATTATTCCATCACTCAGGCTGGGGGGTGAAAATTTACGCCCCTCAGACAGGGCATGCAACTTGGGAGTCCTCCTGGATCCACAGCTGACTTTAGAACATCACCTGTCGGCTGTGACCAGGGGGACATTTGCCCAGGTTTGCCTGGTGCACCAGTTGCGCCCCTACCTGAACCAGGAGGCACTCGCAACAGTCACTCACGCCCTCGTGACCTCAAGACTGGACTACTGCAATGCGCTCTACATGGGGCAGCCTTTGAAGAGTATTGGGAGACTTCAACTCGTCCAGAATGCAGCCGCGCGAGCGATTGTGGGTGTACCTTGGTACACCCACGTTACACCTATCCTCCGCGAGCTGCACTGGCTACTGATCGGTCTCCGGATACGCTTCAAAGTGCTAGTCGTAACTTATAAAGCCCTTCATGGTATTGGACCTGGGTACTTGAGAGACCGCCTGCTGCCAATTACCTCCCAAAGACCCGTCAGATCACACAGGGTCGGCCTCCTCCGGGTTCCGTCCACCAGCCAATGCCATCTGGCTACTACCCAGGGGAGGGCCTTCTCTGTAGCCTCTCCGGCCCTTTGGAATGAACTCCCCGCGGAGATCCGGACCCTCACCTCTCTTCAGGCCTTCCGGAAAGCCGTCAAAACCTGGCTGTGCCGGCAGGCCTGGGGTTGATGAGTTCCCCTCCCCTCTCGACTGGTATGGCTGTGTGGTTTTCGTGTATTTTAATTATGTGTACTGTTGTTTATGTTCCCTTTCCCCTTTGAGTTGTTTGCCGCCCTGAGTCCCTCCTGGAGAAGGGCGGCATACAAATAAACCAAAACTGAAACTGAAACTGAATACTCCTTCTCCAGTGTGCTGAGGAGAATCCAAGGAATGGCACATACCAAAGCTGGCTTGTCCTAAGAGTGGGCAGCAGTCCAGTCCAGAGTTCCCGAGTCTGTCTACCCTTCTGGAGAACTTGTCTGTCGAAGACCGCTTTAGCTGAAGTGCCCATTTTATAGTGTTGTATAAACAATGATGGCGAGGACCATGTCACCACTCCGCATATCTCTTCAATGGAGGCCTGTGTGACCCATGCTGCTATAGTGGCCATGCTCCTCGTGGAGTGGGCTGTCACTCACCAAGGTAACGGAAGAGCCTGAAGATCATATGCTTTGGCTATGCATGCCCGTATCCACCAGCCTATGTTTGATGCTGTGACCTCATTACCCAATGTAGAGGGTTGAAAGGATACAAAAAGAGACTCTGTGTTCCGAAAGGAGGCTGTCCTCTTAATATAGCTGTGGAGATCCCTCCTGATGCCCAATGTGTGCCATTTCTTCTCTAGGTCATGAATCAGACCAGGAGAGAAGTCTGGTAAAATTAGTTCCTGTCCCGGGTGAAACAAGGAATTGACCTTGGGAAGGAATGAAGGATCTAATCACAGAACCACACTGTTGGGATGGAAACGCACAGATCCTTTCTTATTGAGAGGGCTGGCAATTCAAAGATGCATCTCGCTGAAGTGATGAGAAATGCCATGAGAAATGCCACCTTGAGGTGAGGAAACAAAGGCTGGTGGATCTCATGGCTCAAAGGGTGCCGAGGAGAGAGCCTGGAGAACCTTAGACAATTCCCAGGGGGGGATATTGATGTACTGTCAGAGGTTTCAAATTCATTGCACCTCTTATGAAGCTATAGACAATAGGGTACTGTGCAAGGGATTCCAGATCCCCAAAGATAATATGGATGACAAGGCACCACTTGTCTGCATATTGTATTGGGTGACAGGCTCTTGTCCAGCCCATCCTGTAGAAAGTCCAAGATCTGAGCCACCAACACTGAGGGGGGATCAATTGAGGATTTGGAACACCAGGCACAGAAGGTTTTCCAGGTGAAATCATAAATCTTGTTGGTAGAAGGCCTCCTGGAGGCTTGGATGGTCCATATCATCCAGATAGAGACATTGTCCAATCTCAGAGCTGTGCCAGATGGTTAGTTGGAGTCACTGAGGGTCGGGGGGAGGGCTCCCTGACTGAGGGAAATTCTGTCTGAGGGAATCCTCCAGGGAATGGACACTGACAGGTTGAACAGGTCGACGAATCATGCCCAGGGAAATATGGAGATGCAGGATACCATCTTGCCCAGGAGTTGTGAGAGGAGGACCAGGGCACTGTTCAGTCCAAATGGAGGCGATTCGCCAGAGCTCTAATGCTGTCCTGGCATTCCTGAGACAGGGAGATTGTGCAAAATGTGGTGTCTTTATATGCTTCTATATGTAGTAACCAGTTAGCAGTAGCGAGGTAACTCTTGTCGAACATGATTGAAAATCCATGATCCTGGAGGACCCTGATTGTGAGGCGTAGATCCTCTGTCGAAGGTGGGAAGAGAATTGGATTAATATGTCATCCAAGTAGCATTGGACGTGAATTGGGATAGACCTGAGGTGAACCAAGAGCATTGCCAGGATTTTCATGAATGTCCTGGGTGCTGAGGATAGGCCGAATGGGAGGGCCCTGTATTGGTAGTGCCTGTTCACATAGCAAAACCATAGGAATTATTGGTATGCTAGCGATATAGGTATATAGAGGTATGCCTCTGTCAAATCTATTAATGTCAGGAAATCACTCTCTCTGACGCTCCCCAGTATGGACTGGAGGGACTGCATCTTGAATCTTTTGTACACCAGATGCTTCTTGAGCCTTTTAGGTCAAGAATCACTCTCCACCAGTGGTGGGCCCGGCGTCCTCCACATGAATGTGTGTGCATGCATCTTACCTTCCAGCGATGCCTCTGCAAGCCTCCGCAACGCTCCAGCTGCTTGGCAGAGCATTGTGCAGGCGCTGTACGCACCATGCACATGCATGGAAAAACCGAAGGCTTAAAGACAGATAAGGCACGTGGGCGGGTGGATTGGCCCTCCAGACCATCATACCAGAATGGTACCCAGTGCTCTGAGCAGGCTCTGGTACACTCGTACCGGGGAGTACCGCCTGAAACCCACCACTGCTCTCCACACACATCCGAGAGGCTTTTTGGACTACAAATAGAATGGAGTAAAACCCCTGTCTATGCTGGTCCTCTGGAATTGGTAGGATGGCTTGAATGTACAATAGGTGTTGGATTGCAGCCTCCATGAGAACCCTTTTTGCTTTGTTTTTTTTGAGATGCGGCAACGAATGAAGAACCTCAGAGGTGTGGAGAGAAAGTCGAGAGGGAGACCTAGTCTTAGTGTGAAACCACTCTGTGGTGGTTTCGGGTTCCTGGTTTTCCCATGGACAAAGCCCCAGCACTGTAGGGGTAAAGGTAACCTCTGGGATAGGTTTTATCCTTTTTGGAGCTGGTCCCCAATGCCTTTCTGCTGGGAGCAGATTTGAAAAAGGAGTAAGGCACATCTCATTGCTTTCTGCCATTGAATACTGTGGCTGAGAGGATTGCTCTCGAGCACCATCTGGTGACCAAGACTGGGAGTTCAAGGTATTCATTTGCCTTGCCTCACTCAGAGGCTGTAACGGCTGAGGCTGAAAAGAGTGGGAAAAGGCAGTTTCACCCAAGGGGGAATTCACTTGCCTAGGCCTTTTTGATGCCTTCGCACATCCTTTTCCCTTGGCCTTAGAGGACTTTTTGGAAGAAAGGGTTTTTGCCCTGATGCAGGCAGCTACTCCTGTGATAGCCAATTTCGGCATTGAGGAGCGTTTCCTTGAGGTCTGGCTGGCAAACCCAATTCTATCCCACTTACAGTTTCTTTGTGGTTGTCTGTTGCTGTAGAAGGCTCAATTTTTCTGGATCTGTCCCTTCAAAGAGGCAGACTCATTTCTCATGGAAACACAACTGCCGCAGCTAAGTAATTGCCACTCACAAGTATACGCTGGATACCAGGCAGTGACTCCAGTCCCCTCCACAGATCATGGGAGTTTCAAGGGACCTTGGCTCTGCTGGACTGAGCCAGACAATGGCAGCTATGCCGGTCAGACTGTGGAGCCTGCCTTTCAGCCTCAAGGGACCTTGGCTCCGCTGGACTGAGCCGGATAATGGTGGCTATGCCGGTCAGACGGGGAGCCTGCCTGATAGTTCACTTTCCTTGTGAACACTGGAAGAAGCCAATTGCTTTCCTCTGTTGCCAAGTGAGAATCCAAGGAAGGGAAATTTTGTCTATCTTTGTTTTGAAAGTTGGAGCTAACTTATAAACATCTTTTGATCTGAAGACTGAGTCAAAACTGGGAATGCAGACGTGAGAGGCATGGCTAAAAAAGATTGACAGACTCAGTCTAATGAGCAGCATGGCAAAGTTAACTCATTCCTTGGATTCTCCTCAGTACATTGAAGAAGGATGCATTCCTTTCTTCTCCTTTCAAAAAATATTTGTTTTAAAAGTAAATTGAAAGGGCCCCTATCCACCTTGCTTGTATATATTCCAGCATGGCTACTGTGTATTTTGTCCCTTTTACCTTCCTACCACCTTGCCATTATAAGAGTGATTAGGAGGAGGGTAGCTAATCTTTTCTGATGTCTGGACAATACACAGGACTTGATGGGAAGAAACAGATCTAATTTTAATCCTGGGAAGACTATATGGCCAGAATTCATCCATTTCTATCACTGGTACCAATGGAGTTGCACTGAAGAAGCAAAGCTACAATCTAGAGATTTCCTGGATTTCCAATTTCTACTGTAGCAATAGCTACAAGTCAGGGCCAGAAGAGTCTTTGCCTAGCTTTGGATAGATATAGTCTGGGATTTGCTGTTAGGAGTAGCTCATGTCCTTGTCATCTTGCATTTGGGCTATTATAATTAGGTATATGTGGGATTGCCCTCGACAACCATCAGCTTCAGTTGGTGCAAGATCAGCTGCCCACTTACTTGTTCATAGGTGAAATCAGAAAGGCAGATTATCTTTTTGTTGCAAGAGCTCCATTGTTGGCCAGCTTTCTTCAAGCTACAATACAGGGTGCTAATTAATACCTGTAAAGATGCTTGAGTCCTGGAGATCTTCAAAGCTTTTGAGTAGAATCTGCCTACCTAATACAGTCAGGTTATGAAGGTTCCCTGCACCTCCATGGATATGGAAGGTGGGGGCCAGGGCATCATGGAAGCAGAGCTTCTTTGCAATGACTCCCTACCTTTGCAATGACTCCCTCCCTACCAGTCTTTCTTCCAAAATTAGAATGTCCTATTGTTATGCAGGACTGTTAAGACACAACTCTTCTACAGAATCTTTAGAGAAGTATTTGATACTAAGCTGGGTGTCCAGCAATTTACCAGGAGTAGTGATGCTGGTAAATGCTTTTATTAATGTTTTTATTGTTACCTTTGCTCTATTCTAATATCTTACTGTACAGAAATTGCCTAGAGTCCAAGGCTGAGGCAGCCTACAAATCTTACTAAATAAATAATATATCTTCTTACATAACTACACTGGTTCCCCAACAAAGCAAAATAGTCTCATTTCTGCAGTATTATTTGGAAAATCCATCATGATATCAAGCTGTTACTAAGGTACCGGAGTTCCCCAGCTTTTCACTAGCGGTTAGGCTTTTCTGGACTGCGGCTGTGACGAGTGCGCATGTGCAACTTTTCTGCATGACCTTTTCAGCACTGAGTTTGCCATCACTGGTGGACTGTGAAGGTCTGGTTGAGAAGGGAAAAACTCAACCCTAGCAAGACTAAGTAGCTTTGGTTTTGGGATCACCCTGGATTTGATGATATTCTATGTTTAGTTGTGGGATGGAGTTGTAGTATGGCAGATAAAGCCAGTGCACAATTTGGGGTCCTCTTAGACTTACAACTTAAGGAACATGAGGGTAGTTGTATACCTGTGATTCAAAGGTGCTCTTTCATGGACCACGAGGCACTGCACATGGTTTGGTCAAGTCCTGAATGGATTACTGTACTGAGGTTATCCTTGAAAAACATTCAGAAGTGACAATTGGTCCAGAATGTGGCTGCCCAGGCAATGATAGTTGTTAAGCCAATTTGGTCTAGTGGTTAAGGCACCAGGCTAGAAACCAGGAGACCTGAGTTCAAATCTGGATTTAGCCATGAAACCCATATGGAGAACCTTGAGCCACTCACTCTTGCACAGCCCAACTCATCTCGTAGTGTTGTTGTGGGGAAAATAGGAAGGAGAAGGAGCACTAGATATGTTTCCTGCCTTGAATTGTTTATAAAAAAAATAAAGATGGGATATAAATCAAATAAAACACCTATAATTGCCAAAGCAGCCACATCTGTTACATCTTTGTTTCACAAGTTGCATATGCGGGGATCATCTGCGCATGTGCGAGGAACATGTCTACCGAACTTACCGCTCCGGTCCCGTACAAGGAAAACAGCCAGTAAAGGGGAGTACTTGAGCTCAGAAATTGAGCTGGAAAGAGGCCAAGATATGAGTGATTTCTTCAGGGACCTGGTGCTGGCTTTGAACTGGAGAGATATCGCTCTCCAAGGCTGCTGTTTGGGAAAGACGCCGACACCGTTCGGGAGACTCTTGGGAGACGCGTGGCCCAGCTGGTCGGAAGACGCTTGGAAGACGCTGCTCGGAAGATGCCGCAGCCCAGCTGGTCTGAGAGAGCCCCGACCCTCCCCCAACTGCTGCCCTGACTGCCGCGACTGCTGCTGTGCCGCTGGCTCACTGAGGCCAACCTGAGAACGCCGTGGCTCAGCCTTTGGCAGATGCCGCGGCCCAGCTGTGGAGGGGGGCTTTGATCTTCCCATGACTACTGTTCTGGCTGTCGCGACCATCGCTGTGCTGTTTGCCAGCTTGTTAGCCCGCTGGCTCGTTAATGCCACTGTAAGAATGCCGCGGCTCAGCTGCTCAGAGGACGCCGCACCCCAGCTGTTTTGGGGGGAGCTCCAACCCTGTTACGACTGCCACCTTGACTGCCACAACCGCCATTGTGCTGCCGCTGGCTCGATGTCCCGCTGGCTCGCTGAGGCCGCTCTGAGAACGTCACGGCCCAGCCTTTTGGTCTGCTTTGTCAGCGTGGACCTGGTGAGGGGGTGGTTAGCCTGGATGGGCTGGATGGTGCCTAGGGTGATCGAGCGGCTAGCTTGCAGCCGCCATTACGGCCCTCCTGAACTTTTCCCCCCTTCAGCACTTTTCAATCTGCAATGGCCGTTCTTCCATTCTACTGGGTTTGTACGAGCCTCTAGGATCTGCGGAACTAAATCAGCTGGTCCTCCGCCTTTAAGGAGGGGGGTTATGGGGGGATGTGGTGCTGGACAGAGGTGGGCAATTGTTATCCCTTGTTATCTCTGCTGCCCCTTTGGACGCCCCCTCCCCCATCTGACCGGACTTTCCGCTGCGGTAAGGCCCCCTCGGTTTGCCCTTTTCTGTGGCTGGGAGGGGGCCTTCTCTGTTTACCATCTTTCCTCCTTCGGCCCTATTAGTCCCACTCCAAGGCCAGATGGCGTGAGTAATCAGGACCCTGGTCTCAGGCTGCTGCCGCTAAATGCCAGGTCTGTAGTTCACAAGGCTCCCCTCGTCCGGGACCTAATTTTAGATGAGGGGGCAGACCTGGCATGTATTACTGAAACCTGGCTGGGCCCGGAGGGAGGAGTCCCCCTCACTGAGATGTGCCCAGAGGGTTTTCAGGTGCTTCATCAGCCGCGACCCCAGGAAAGGGGTGGGGGTGTGGCTATTGTTATCTGAGAGTCTCTAGCTCCTCGTAGGATCCCTGCTCCGGAGCTTGTCGGGTGTGAGTCCTTGCTGGTGAAGTTGGACCTCGAGGGTCAAGTGGGCTTGCTGTTAATGTACCTGCCTCCCAACAGCGTTGCAACAGCCCTCCCCTCGCTCCTCGAGTCAGTAGCCGAGCTGGCAATTGAGTTCCCTAGGCTTATGGTTCTGGGGGACTTCAATTTGCCTTCGCTCGGCGAACACTCGGACGGAGCGCAGGAGTTCATGGCTTCCATGACAGCCATGGGCTTGGCCCAAGTAATCCAGGGCCCGACTCACTCGGCGGGTCACACACTCAATCTCGTATTCCTCTCGGAGCAGTGGAGTTGTGATCTTGGTTTGAGGGGTAGTGAGATCTTACCCCTGTCATGGTCGGACCACTACCTACTGAGGCTTGACTTTCGGAGGCCAAACCCTTACTGTAGGGAGGAGGAACCGATTAGGTGGTTCCACCCCAGGCGCCTTATGGACCCTTTGGGCTTTCAGACGGCGCTTGGTGTTGTTCCTGATATCCTCGCCCGCAGTCCGGTGGAGACCCTGGTTGCTGCTTGGAACTCAGCAGCGTCAGAGGCTCTCAACCGGATTGCGCCTTTACGGCCAATCTGAGGCAGTGGATCCAGGAGGGCTCCTTGGTTTACTGAGGAACTCCGGGAGATGAAGCGCCAAAAGAGACACCTAGAGCACCGCTGGAGATCCAGTAAGTCCGAGTCAGATCGAGCACTATTAAAATCCTGCATCAGAGTTTACCTTCGGGCAATCAGGACGTCAAAAAGAACTCATATTGCCACTCTGATAGCTTCCGCTGAGTCGCGCCCAGCCGCCCTGTTTAGGATAACCCGTTCCCTCCTAAATAGGAGGGATACGGAGGATCCCCTGCAGGGTAGGGCTGAGGATTACGTCCAGTTTCTAGCGGACAAAGTTGCTCGGTTTCGGTCGGAGTTGGACTCCGATTCTGCAGATCCAGCCGAGGCACAGGGGGATAATCTGGTAGACCATCGCTGGGTTGAGTTTCAGGATGTTGCCCCTGGGGACGTGGACAAGGCCATGAGAGCTGTGAGTGCCTCCACATGTGTACTGGACCCGTGCCCCTCCTGGCTGGTTGCTAACAGCAGGGAGGTGACACGGGGCTGGATCCAGGCGGTAGTTATCGCCTCTCTTCGGGAGGGGTTCTTTCCCCCCGCTTTAAAGGCGGCAGTGGTGAGACCCCTCCTGAAGAAGCCATCTTTGGATCCAGCCGTTTTAAATAACTATCGTCCAGTCTCCAACCTCCCCTTTGTGGGGAAGGTTGTTGGGAAAGTGGTGGCCTCTCAGCTCCGGCGGTCCTTGGAGGAAACCGATTATCTAGATCCCTTTCAGTCGGGATTTAGGCCTGGCAACAGCACGGAAACCGCTTTGGTCGTACTGACCGATGATCTCTGGAGAGCCAGGGACGGGGGTCATGCCTCCGTCCTAGTGCTCCTTGACCTCTCAGCGGCCTTCGATACCATCGACCATGGTATCCTTCTGCGACGACTGCGGGAGGTGGGGGTGGGAGGCACCGTTCTATGGTGGTTCTCCTCTTACCTCTCGGACAGGTGGCAGTCGGTGTTGGTTGGAGGGCAGAGATCGAACCCTAGGCCCCTGAATTATGGGGTGCCGCAGGGTTCGGTCCTGTCCCCCCTCCTGTTCAATATCTACATGAAGCCGCTGGGTGAGATCATTTGACGGCACGGGATAAAATATCATCAGTATGCGGACGATACACAACTGTATCTGTCCGCCCCGTGCCAACTCAGTGAAGCGGTTGACATGATGTGTCAGTGCCTCGAGGCTGTTAGGGTCTGGATGGGGGTTAACAAGCTTACACTCAATCCAGATAAGACCGAGTGGCTGGTGTGTTTCCCTCCCACCAATTGGCCAAGTATTCCATCTCTCAGGCTGGGGGGTCAAACAGTACTCCCCTCAGACAGGATTCGCAATTTGGGAGTCCTCCTGGACCCACAGCTGACTTTTGAACATCATTTGTCGGCTGTGACCAGGGGGGCATTTGCCCAGGTTCGCCTGGTGCACCAATTGCGTCCCTACCTGAACCGGGAGGCCCTCGCAACAATCACTCGTGCCCTTGTGACCTCTAGACTGGACTACTGCAATGTGCTCTACATGGGGCAGCCCTTGAAGAGCATTCGGAGACTTCAGCTTGTCCAGAATGCAGCTGCGCGAGCGATCGTAGGTGCACCTCGGTACACCCACGTTACACCTATCCTCCGCGAGCTGCACTGGCTGCCTATTGGTCTTCGGATATGCTTCAAGATGCTAGTCGTCACTTATAAAGCCCTACATGGTATTGGACCTGGGTACTTGAGAGACCGCCTGCTGCCAATTACCTCCAACAGACCGATTAGATCCCACAGATTAGGCCTCCTCCGAATTCCATTCACCGGCCAATGCCGACTGGCGACCACCCGGAGGAGGGCCTTCTCTGTGGCTGCTCCGGCCCTCTGGAACGAGCTCCCCGTGGAGATTCGGACCCTCACCACCCTCCAGGCTTTCCTCAAAGCCCTTAAAACCTGGCTGTTCCGACAGGCCTGGGGCTGATGAGTTCTTGTCCCTGCTCGAATGGTGTGGCTGTTGATTGTTTTTAAATTGTGGTATTGTTTTGTTCATGTCTTTTTTCCTATTTGTACCCCCCTCCTGACTTGGGTTGTGAGCCACCCTGAGTCCCTTCTGGGAATAGGGCGGCATAGAAATATAATAAATTCAATTCAATTCAATGTTCCCAACAGACTTCTAGGTTAAAGTCAAGGTGCAGATTATCATCTAAAAATGTTTAATGAAATGGGGCCAAGACATTTGAAAGACCACCTCTTTCTGATTGTTTCTGCTTGCCCCACTAGATCCAGCAGGCAGGGTATGATCTAGGTTCTATTGATTGAAGAAAGCTATCTAGTACCTTGTTTCCCTGAAAATAAGACAGGGACTTATTTTCTTTTGACACCCCCCCCCCCCCGAAATATGACCTTGGCCTTATTACTGGGGGGTTATTGTTTTGGGGGTGCAGGAGGTGGTGAGTGTGGTCACCTCATGCCTGCCCCTGAGGCTATGCCCATGACCTCCTGTCCCCACACCAGGGTCTCACCAAGCCGCGGGAGCTGGAGAGGACAAGTGGTTACACAACTTGGTGCCTTTGGGATACTGCTGGGTCAGTGAGTGGCGCTCTGCCCAGCTGGAGAAGGGAGTTGCATGAGCACCTGTTCCGCCCTCTGCTTACGTACCTCCCAGCCTCACCACAACCTGGGCCAGCTTTCCCTGCAGGGCCAGGGCAGCGCCAGTGGTGCCATCCCAGCACTGAGGATGGCTTCTTCTGCAGCTTCCAAACCCCAGAAGTCTTCTGCTGAGTCTTCTGGGAGCCATTGCAGAGAATCTTCTGGCAGTGGCCACTCTATGGTTGTGGCCCAGCTGCTGGAAGACTCTTTGATCCAGTTCTGTCCCCGTGGCCCTGCAGGGAGAGCTGGCCCAGATCGTGGTGAGTCTGGGAGGTGCACGAGCAGGGGCAGAACAAGTGCTTGCACAATCCCCCCTTCAGCTGGGTAGAGTGCCATTCACCAACCCAGCAGTATTCTGAAGGCGCCAAGCCATGCGAGTGCCTTTTTCCACCCCTGACTCCCGCGGCTTGGCACCTTTGGGATACCACTGGGTTGGTGAGTGGTGCTCTGCCTGCCAGGGGAGGCATTGTCCAATGGGCTTATTTTGGGGGAGGGCGTATATTTTTGCCCACCTCAAAAATCTGACATGGCCTTATTTTCAGGGAAACACGGTAGGACACAAAAAATGTGCCTTTTTTTAAAATCCTGAACCACCTGATATTAAAATGGTCCCAACCCTGTTAGCTTTATGGAGAACACTTAAGACATGGCTCTTCAAACCATCATGTGAGTCAGAAAGTTGATGGAACTCGTGTTTTGTCATTCTTATGGAGGAAATTATCCTCAAGTGCCCTTTTATGCTTTCATTGTGTGCTGAATGTTTTAGCTTTTATGCTGTTTTCTTAAATTCTTTTGGCCAGCCAGTCACCTTGATGAGATGAGGGGCTATATAAATTGAAAGAAAGAAATTCCCTATTTGCACAAGAAGCCTTACCATTATAGCAAGACACCCCCCTCCCCAAGATTGATTTACCTCTGGGGGATTCAGTGAGTAACATGAATGGGTTGTCACGCTGACTGATTGGCAGCAACCATTGTTGAATTTCTTGTGGATCATCAGGATGAGTTACAGCATCAGATTTCCCCCTATGCTTGGCGTGGGCTTTTCCTGGCTGAGCCCCGATCGCTGGGCCCCGGCTGTGCACGTCTCAGCAGGTGCCAACCGTCATTGCCGGGCACTTGAGGGAACCGGCCACTCATTCAGGCAATCCTCATAAATACTGTCTGGCCACTTGCCGTGAGCCATCTTCCCTGAGCCTTCACATCACCCAGTTTCGGATCAGTGCTGGGGCTCAGGACCTGGAACAGCACCCCGGAATTCAGAGTTAACAACTCTACCAGCTCCCTGGTAGAGTTCTTAACAGGAATTCAGGTTAATTCAGGGTTCAAAATAGCATTTTCAATAAAATAAAAGTCCAAGGCTAGAGATTCCTCAAAGTTCCAATTTATTAGAAGAGCCATGTTTGCACATCTGGGAAAACCCGAATCTGAAAGTTTCCAGGTTTTCCCCACCCAATTGAAAGTTCAAATCCCTGCCCAACACCCACAGTGGTTAAATGCAGCACTGCAGGCTACTGCTAGATCAGCAGGTCAGCGGTTCAAATCTCACCGGCTCAGGGTTGACTCAGCCTTCCATCCTTCCGAGGTGGGTAAAATGAGGACCCAGATTGTTGGGGGCAATATGCTGACTCTCTGTAAACCGCTTAGAGAGGCCTGAAAGGCCTATGAAGCGGTATATAAGTCTACTGCTATTGCTATTGCTATTGCTATTGCACATGCCCATCACATGGTTCAATCAGTCAGTGTCCCAAAAGAAGATTCCTCCCAGAAAATTCTCCTTCAGGTGCTGGGTTAAGATGACCTTGACTCTCTGAGAAGGAATGTTATTTTGACTACAAAACTCCCATGCTCCATGCAATCCCCCCTCCCATTTTCCCACAGTAGAATATGTGGCAGGCTTGAGGCCCACTGTAAAAGATGGTTTCTTATGTATATAAAGTTTTTTATTTTTTCATTTTCATAACATATAACCACCACATGTATACTATTACATAGCCAACATCGTATTATATTATTAAATGTTTACATCAATTCATCTTACCATCAACTCTCCAAAACAATTATTGGCTCTTCTGTTCTCCAAACACCATATTTGTACCTTATCCATCACTTTCTTCTCCCTCTTTCCTCCCCCTCCCTACCTCCTTTCTTCCCTCTGTCGTCCTTCTCTTCTCTATTTCCCCTTCCTCTCTCCTTCTTCTTTCTCCCCTTTCCACTCTTTCTTTCTCTCCTCCTCTTCCCTCCCCTGCACTTTCTCCTATCCCTCTCTTCTTTCCTTACCTCCCTCCTCTACTTCACACTCTTAATCTCATTTACTTGGTGTATTTCAGCTTCTGAGCAAGCTCCATTTTATGTTGATGGTATTTATAATTCCTTTTCAATATACATATTCAATTTTAACATACAGGTGAAACTCAAAAAATTAGAATATCGTGCAAAAGTTCATTTATTTCAGTAATGCAACTTAAAAGGTGAAACTAATATATGAGATAAACTCATTACATGCAAAACAAGATAGTTCAAGCCATGATTTGTCATAATTGTGATGATTATGCCTTACAGCTCATAGCCCAGCTTACAGCCCAGCGGTTGTCAAACTGCAGCTTTCTCGAAAAAGCTAACAGGTTCTTTCATGCTGGGATGTACTTCAGTTCAAATTTGAGCCACCTGAAGTATTATGCCCAACGGACTAGTTTGGGAGACAATTTCCTGGGGGTTTTCAGAGCCTTGAAGTTTTTGTGGTCAGTTCAGACCTCAAAAGGCACTTTTCCCCATTCCAGGAAATATCTCCATGAAAGAAGAACCCACCAAATTGCATAGGCCTTCTTCTCCCAAATGACCCATCTTCTCTCAGTGCCGGTGAGCTTTTTAGACATGTAGGCACAAGACAGGAGTTGTCCTTTTGAGTCCTCTTGCAGTAGCACTGCTGCTACCGCTACATCAATGGCATGATAGACTCTGGCTCTGGCTCTGGGTGCTGCAGGATCAGTGCCTAGGCAAAGAGACTTTTCAACTTCTCAAAGGCTTTTTGACAGTCCATTGTACAGGCGAGTGGTTGTTTTGGCTTTTTGCTTTATTGGAGGAGACCCCGTTTTCAACAGTTCTTTTAGGGGCAATACAACTTCTGCAAAAGCTGGGATGAATTGCCTGTAAAGGTTGGCAAATCTCAGGAAGCTTTGACGTTGTCTGCGAGTGCATGGGGGTTGCCAGTTGAGTACTACTTTCACTTTTCCCAGATCCATTTCCACCCTGCCACTGGATACCTGGTAGCCTAGGTAATCTAGGGAAGTATGATGGAATTCACACTCTGACAGTCTTGCGTCAAGCTTGGCGGTGAGACATTTCTTCACCACTTGCCATACCAGTTTTACATATTCCTCAGTTTATAGGTTTTTTTTTCATTTTCATAACAAATAACCACATGTATACTATTATATAACCAACATCATATTATATTATTAAATGTTTACATCAATTCATCTTACCATCAACTCCCAAAAACAATTATTGGCTCTTCTGCTCTCCATACACCATATTTGTACCCTATCCATCACTTTCTTCTCTCTCTGTCTTCCTCCTCCCTACCTCCTTTCTTCCCTCTGTCATCCTTCTCTTCTCTACTTCCCCTTCCTTTCTCCTTCTTTCTCTCCTTTCCACTCCTTCTTTCTCTCCTCCTCTTACCCCCTACTCTCCTATCCCTTACTTCTTCCCTTACCTCTCTCCTCTACTTCGCACTCTTCCTCTCATTTACTTGGTGTATTTCAGCTTCTGAGCAAGCTCCATTTTATGTTGATGGTATTCATAATTCCTTTTCAATATACATGTTTAATTTTAATATATATCTTCCTCCTTTTTTTAAAAAGAAAAAATATACATATATAATAATTGTATTTTTAACCCCCTCCCCAGCCTATTTTTGGCCAAGATGTAGATCTGGTTACAAGTCACAGCTATTCTCATCATTATGTTTATATAGCTATGCACCCTTACATGCCCCAAATTTGTAGTTCTCTCTTTAACTCTCAATAATTTTCCATTGTAAGTATATTTCATGTTCCCTCTCCTTTTTTCCATATCTTGACTTAGCTTACCCTTAATTGTCATTAAATAACAATCCTTACTGTTCAGTGTAACATTACATTACATTACAATTCCATTAATCTATAGAATAACAAGCGGTACATATCTCACTTTGTTCATCTTCTAAGATATGTAAAATACATATATTTTAACCTATACTTTATTGTCCTTCCATTGACATATTCAATCAGTTAGCAACTCAGTTTCATTATCATGTATAAAAGTGAATCACATACCTCTACTTTACATTCTCCATATAACAGTTTCATATTTGTCCATATTCCATATATTTTAACCTGTATTTAATGATCTTTCCATTATCATATGCAATCAGTTAACAACTCAGCATACAACCATAGAGCGTGCGCCCAGAGCGGCCACTGCTGAAAGACTCAGGTTGGAAGCCGCGGAAAAAGCCAGGCTGGGATGGCAGCGGCACTGGAGGTGCCCTGGCTCCGTAATAAGAACTGGGCCATGCATCGTGAGGTTGGGAGGCAGGTGAGCGAGAGCAGAACAGCCATTCGTGCAACCCCCCTCTCCAGCCATGCAGAGCACCATTCACTCAGATTTGGAAGGCGCCAAGCCGCGTGAGCCGGGCAGCAGCAAACAGGCGCTCACGCGGCTTGGCGATACCCCTAGGTCAGTGAATGGTGCTGTGCCCGGCTGCAAAGGGGGTTTGCCAGGTGGCTGCTCGTGAGCGTGGTCGCTTCATGGCTGTTGTGTTGTGCTGCTGTGACAGTGCAACACAGCCATTCACCCATGAGGCTGTGCCCGGCTCTTTGGGAGCCCACTCGCAAGAGAGCAGCCGCCCGGCAACCCCCCTCTTCAGCTGGGCACAGCACTGCTCACCAATCTAGCGGTATCCTGAAAGCGCCAAGCAACACAATCACCTTTGCCTCCCCCCAGGTTCCCGCAGCTTGGCACCTTTGGGTTACTGCTAGGTTGGTGAGCGGCACTCTGCCTGGCTGGAGGTGGGGGTTGTCCAGGAAGCTTATATGTGGGGGGGGCTTATATTTTTGCCCACCAGAAAAATGTGGCATGGCTGTATTATGAGGACATGTCGTATTTTCGGGGAAACACAGTATCTGGTGAATACCAACTCTGAGAGGCCCCTTAGTTTTCATCTAATTAAAAGTAAAAGTTTCCCCCTCAGACTCAAATAATCAATCATATGGCCCAATCATGGCAGCATCCGCAGGTCTGGTGATATCATTCTTCCTTCCTCTGGCCAGGTGTAAGAACATCCTTGGTTCCCAGGGGGAAGTATTTTATTTTGACTACACAGTCCCAGCTAGCTCTAATCCCCCATCCCTATCCCGTGCTCCAGTCTGGTAACACTGAAGCTCCAGGATGGCTCTGGTCAGGTCAGCTTCAGGGTTGACATGAGAAGAGATACAATAGAATTCTTCAAATATCTGAACGGTTGTTATATAGAAGGGAAGGAGGGAAACCCAATTTATTTTCTAGTATCCCCAGAGGGCAGAAACTGAACAATGAAGCAAGTTTAGATTAGATGTCAGGAGGAACTTCCCATCTGCATGAGATATCAGTCATGCTGCTACAAAAGTGGTAAGTTCTTCTTTGAAGGTCTTCAAATGAAAGCTAGATGGTTATCTGTCAGATCCTGGTCTGAGGAAAGAGTTTGTCTAGATTTGTTGTTGTTTAGCACACTTGTCTGCCCTGGTCAAGAGAGTGATTAAATATATTCATGAAAATATACTAAAAGGTTCACCACTCAGATAGGAAAAAGAAGAAAAACACAAACAGATGTCTAAAGGATCTCTCATATCCTACTAGAGCATAAAGGAGGATGGGGAAGACAGAGAAAGACAAATAGACAGATAGACACAGACATATATGCCAGGTAGTCCAATCCCACAACAGATGTAGTTCTAGTTCCTAAATTCAGAGAAACAATATGGGTAACATAATGTAAAGAAGGACGAATCTACAATGAGGTGAATGGTCATCTCTAATATTTTGGGTCGTGGTTGCCCAGACTTGATAAATGTTGAAACTTTTAGGAAATGCAAAATAACCATGATTTTTATATGTTTTTATGATGTTTTGGTAGCCAAAAGGATCAAACTGCAATTATGTATTTAGTCAAATGAATTTAAACTTGAATTTAAAGCTTTGCTTCCTGCCAACACCAAAAATAGAAATTGTTTTAAAATTTTGTTTTTAATTTTAAGAGTGACCTTATTTTAAAGTTAAATTGGTAATTTGAGGGAAAGCTTGATCTTCAAGGGAAGTGCCATCTTTTAGCATTTTCCCAATTCTGTGAACACCAAGTTGGGGAAGACTACATTATTAAATTTCAATCTCCTTTAGGGACACTAATCTTTTCTGTCAAGAACTCAAAATAATAACACAAGTGCTTATTTCTCTTCAGTCTTTAAAAACATGGAAAATCATATCTTCATTTGTTTATATTTGTTTTAAAAGCAAGAGAAAGTCAAATATGAATCTCATCTATGCCTAACCATACTTTTTTTTTTTTTTTTACGAATTTCTTACTTAGTTACCTTGCACTTTTCCTATGTGGATATGTAAGAAAGTACTACTGAAAAACAACATACATTGTTGTAGTCTGTCCATTCCTTACTTATTTAACTGTAGGACTTTATTCAAATTAATTCCCAGTTAGGAAGGTACTGTATAAGATTTTTGGAAAGATATAGCCAATCAGGCAATTGGCTTATTGTTTAAAATATATATTTTAACTGTAGTTAAAATTGTAGTATTGATTTTATTCTTTAAATCCACTGTATCTATTAACACAATAAAGACAGAATAGAGCTTCTAAGGCTGATGTAATGTAATGTGCAGCATTACTTGGAGCATTTCCTAAGGCTAGGGAGATCTTATTTAATAAGTACTAATAAATATGCAAATCATCATCCGTGCAGCACCTCAATTCTGTCACAATTAATGAGTTGGAAATTAATGTGACAACTAACAGAACTACAATGTTTTATATAAAATGCAGGGACGTTTGTTGGTGGTTCCAATCATAAGAAATACTTGGGTGTTGTGTACTTCCTTCCTTCCTCATCACCAAAGATTGAGTTCAACAAGAAGGCATCTTTAGCTTACTATTGCCATTCAGCAGTCTATGAAGATAATCCTATCTAATATTTCCTTAATTGCCAGGTGTGTTACAGAGAAAAATACTCAGCCATTCTATTTTGTTGCAGCTACCAAGCTTCACAATAGCCTGAAGTAACATTTTGATTTAATCCAGATTAATCTTGATCCGAATATACTCTCCTACTTCAAACCTAAAGTGAGTTGTTGTTTGCAAGGCCTATATAAAATTAATTGTCTTGATAAAATATGCCTCAATGTTGAGTTAGATGAGCATTTTGCAGACTGATTTCTATAATTTGTCTTTCTGAACTGATTTAGAGCTACAATAAGTGGATTAGAAATAAAACATACATACTACTGAAAGACAACAAAAAGGTAAAGCAAATATATTGCTGCCTAATAATGTGTCCAGTTTTTGCATCTCATGCTTGGTATACTAATATAGACAATGGTGGCAGCATTTAAAAGCCAAAGAAAAGTTACAATAAGGGGGAAGTAAGGTCAGATGGAGTAGAGGTTGGGTGTTGGTTCTTACCTGATACGCTCATTCTCTGTGACGTGGAGACAGCAGCCAGACTGGGTTGCTCTGTCCAGTAACCAATTGGACTGAGTCTACACTTGTGATGTCATCGAGTCCAGGTGACTCCTCCAGTTTAGACGAAGTAGACTGTAGACTCAAGTGAGAATTGTGAAACAAAAAAACAACTGTGCAATGCAGACTCTCTCCACCGTACAAAAAATTCAGTTCAAACTAAGGCACATAAGGGTGGGGCTGGCTGCTGTCTCCACTCACTGAGAATGAGTGTATCAGGTAAGAACCAACGCCCATTCTCCTATGATCATGGAGACAGCAGCCAGATTGGGATTTACCAAAGGATGGGCTATCTACTAGGGTGGGGACAACAGAATAAGAAAACGTTAAGGCACATGTACTTGTTGCAGCACCTGCGGCCAAAGACTGCTTCCGCTGATGCATACTTGTCCAATTTGTAGTGGCGTATGAAAACCATGGGAGACGACCAAGTGGCTGCCTAGCAAACTTCTTCCAAGGTAGATTGTGTCGACCATGCTGCCGAAGCTGCAGCACTCTGGGTAGAGTGGCTGTAATATTCTGTGGGACCTGCAAGGACAGAAGTTCCTAAGACAATTTAATACAAGCTCTGATCCACCGCCCCAGACTCGACAGTGAAGTCTTGGTCCCCAAGGAAGCCTGACAAAAGGAGATAAATAGAGATTCTGAATGGCAGAGTGAAGCCATGTGTTCGATACAGATCTTCAGGGCTCTGCATACATCGAGTGTGTGCCATTCACACTCCCTCTCGTGGCGAGGAGCCGGACAGAAATCAGGTAAGGTCAACTCTTGGCCCCTATGAAATCGGCTGTTGACTTTAAGCAAGGAAGTTGGATCAAGTCTCAAAACAACACGGTCAGGGTGGAATATGCACAGATCGTGTCTCACAGATAAGGCCACTAGGTCTGAAACTCATTTGTCAGACATTATAGCTACGAGAAACAAAGTCTTGAGTGACAACAATTCCAATGATGTGGACCTCAACAGTTCAAATGGAGGGAAAGTAAGAGCCCCCAGGACTAGTGGCAAATCCCAAGTCAGATATCTATGAATGACAGGAGGTCGGAGGTTCAAGGCCCCACGGAGAAATCTACAGACCAAGGGGTGCGTAGAAAGATGTTCCAAGGAAAAGCCATCTAGAACGGAAGACAAGGCCTGTCACCGTAATGTGTTTGGGATGAGACCCTGATCAAGTCCTCTCAGTAAGAAGTCCAGCACTTGAGGAACGGAAGCCCTTAATGGTTAGAGCACCAGAGAACAAACGCTTGCCACGTGGCATCATAAATACAGTTCGTAGAGGCCCTACGAGAAGCCTGGATAGTAGCGATAGCAATAGCAATAGCAGTTAGACTTATATACCACTTCATAGGGCTTTCAGCCCTCTCTAAGCAGTTTACAGAGTCAGCATATCACCCCCACAGTCTGGGTCCTCATTTTACCCACCTCGGAAGGATGGAAGGCTGAGTCAACCCTAAGCCGGTGAGATTTGAACAGCCAAACTGCAGAACTGCAGTCAGCTGAAGTAGCCTGCAGTGCTGCATTTAACCACTGCGCCACCTCGGCTCTTCAATAACATTGAGGGAGATGTTATCAGCTGTTAAGGCCTGCCGCTCAATCGCCATGCAGTTAATTGCAGCCACTGGGGGTCGGGATGTACGATTGACCCCTGGTGAAGGAGACCAATGACTGAGGAATGTGCCACGGAGGGGAGATTGACAGTGTCACAAGGTCGGCAAACCAAGGCTGGCACAGCAAGTGGGGTTGCCAGGAGTAAGAGTTCCGCTTCCTGGTCCAGCATTTTATGTACAACCCTCTGGATAAGGGGGAGAGGCAGAAATGCATATAGGAGACCCATGGGCCACTGGCACCTGAGAGCATCTACCCCTTCTGCGTTGGGATCCACAAACCTCAAAAAGTATCTGGGGACTTGGTTGTTGTCCTCTGTTGCAAACAGGTCTAGGATTGGTAGGCCGAACCAGAGCGTGAGACGATGGAAGAGGTCCGGGAGAACACTCCACTCCGCCTGGTCTATTCTGGCTCGATTCAGCCAGTCTGCTTGGATGTTGGAGGCCTCTGAGATGTGCTCCACCCTGAGGGATGGTAAATGAGATTCCGCCCAACAGCATAACAGTTTTGCTATGTTCTGAAGTCTCGAGAAAGACTTGTCAATCAATGGGGAAAAAGGAAGCCGTTGAAGCTGGCGCGTGTGCAGGCTCGAGGAAGCTGGGGAAGCTTCCTATTGGTTAACAGTTTGACAGCCTCATATAAAAGGCTGTCAGTTAAGTTCGTTACTTTGTTCGTTGTCAGCTACGTTAATAAATGGTTAGCGTTACATTGTCTCCAGCAGTTTCTTGAGGAGAAGACTTTCCACTGGCGATGAGGTTGTGGATTCAGAGACTAACAGCTAATTACAGAGATAACAACTGATAACAATCCCAGCATGACGGCTATACCTCCATTTGCAGCTTTTATGCCCGAGAGAGAGTTGTGGGAGGCATTTATTCAGCGCTTCGAGCGCTTCCTTATCGCTCATGACTTGACAGGCATTAGCTCAGAGAGGAAGAGAGGTTACTTTTTGCGTTTATGTGGCCCAGAAATGTTCTCCATGGCCCAGGCATTGGCAGCCCCTGCCTCTGTGCAGACAGTGCCTTGGGAAGTCTTAATAGCCAAACTAAAGGGACACTACGCACCAGCTCCCTCCCGCTTTGCTAGATGTTTCGCATTTCGCCAGTGTGTTCAAAAGGAAAATGAGACTGTCAGCCAATTCATGGTAGCTCTCAGACAAGCCGCAATTTATTGCGAGTTTCCAGATCTCGACGAGGCATTACTGGAGCAACTAATTTATGGCAGCAGGGATTTGAGGCTTCAGCTCCGCCTGCTAGCTAAAACAGAGCTAACCTTAGCCGTGGCTTTAGATGAAGCTCGAGTGGCTGAACAGGCAGCCCAGTCCGCTGCTGTAATTCAGAAATGTCAAGCCTCCCACATGCCATCCTCAGCAGCAGCCGAAGTTAACCAGCAGTCTACTGAGGAAGCAGAGGAGAAGCAAGTGAGTGTCGAAATAGCATGTATCAATTTGACAAGGGATGGCAGATGGAAGCCAGCCATGAATGTTTCTCAGGCAAGCTGCCTGAGTTGCAGAGGGGACCATCTGCGGTCCAATTGCCGGTTCAAATCAGCTGTCTGCCGGCATTGTGGGAAGACGGGTCACCTAGCCTATGTCTGCCGTGCCAACTTGCCAGCTACAGATGTTGGTCGTAATGGGAATAGAGCGGCGCCAAGACATTCAGGCCGTGCCAGGGAGACCTGCAAAGCCATCGACCAGGACAGCGAGGAAGAAGGAACTGTAAACACAGCCTCTGAAGAAAAACACAGCTGTCAGAAAATATTTACCACTGTTGTAATTGAGGGATCTCCTTGTAAAATGGAGATCAACACAGGGTTGGCGAGATCTATTATTTCCTGGGGCAGTCTTAAAAGAATCCTGCCCACAATTTCTAGAGCAGAGTTAGTCCCAACTAGCTGCATTTTAAAGGATTACCAAAAAAGGGTTATTCCAATTGTGGGTAGTGGTCAATTTCAAGTGGAGCATGGCAAGTTTAAGGGCACACTACCATTAGTAGTTGTTGAGGGTCCGCTTGCTTCACTCTTGGGTTTAGATTGGTTTGAGGCATTGGGGTTCTCTATTGCAGGAATTCACACTACAGAAATTGCTGCCGGGTTTGAAGACTTGACACGGGAGTTCGAGGACGTTTTTAGCAATGAATTGGGTAAATATAATGGAACACCAATTTTTTTTAATCTAGATCCAAATGTAACACCCATTAGGCTTAAAGCTAGGCGGGTTCCTTTCGCGCTGCAGGAAAAAGTAAATGCAGAGCTAGATAAACTAATTAGGCAAGGAATATTAGAACCAGTAGATTACATGAAGTGGGAGACCCCAATAGTAATACCAATTAAATCAGATGGTTCCATAAGATTATGTGCTGACTATAAGACAACAATCAATAGAGGATTGCAAGCACATCCCTACCCAGTACCTGTAGTGCAACACCTTTTGTACTCGTTAGGTCGTGGACGCCTGTTTGCTAAGCTTGACCTAGCTCAAGCTTATCAACAATTACCTGTAGATGATGCAACGGCAGATGCCCAAACGATTGTCACTCATAAGGGAGCATTTCGCTGCTGAAGACTCCAATTTGGAGTCTGCGTGGCTCCCGGCATTTTTCAGAGTATCATGGAACGGCTACTACAGGGGTTACCTGGAGTATTACCATACTTTGATGATGTGCTCATCGCAGCACAAAGTCAGGAGGAGTTACTAAACAAACTTAAAACGTTTTTCCTCTGTTTCAGGAAGGCTGGTTTGTAATTGAAAAAAAAAAAGTGTCAAATTGGAGTGCAGGAGGTAGATTTCCTCGGGTTTCATATTGATGCCCAAGGAATTCACCCAGCCCCTTCAAAGGTAGAAGCTATTAAGAAAGCTCCAGCTCCAAACCATAAGACAGAGTTACAAGCTTTCCTGGGGTTATTAAATTTTTATGCCATGTTTTTACCCCATAAGGCTTCTGTAGCGGAACCCTTACATCGATTGTTAGACGCATCCGCGACTTAGAAATGGGGCAGTCGTGGGGAACAAGCATTCACGGCTATCAAATCGCTCTTGATGTCGTCTGCTGTCCTCATGCAATGCAATGAGGCACTACCTTTAATATTAGCTGCAGATGCCTCCCCTTATGGCATAGGGGCTGTACTCAGCCATAGATGCCCAAATGGCAGTGCGGCTCCAATAGTGTATTTTTTGTGTTCATTGTCCAAGGCAGAAAGAAATTACAGTCAGTTGGACAAAGAAGCACTGGCAGTAGTGGCTGGAATCAAACAGTTCCACCACTTTCTATATGGTCGTTCTTTTACAGTACAGACCGACCATAAACCGTTGCTTGGCATAATTGCAGGAGACAAGCCAACTCCTGCAATTCTGTCACCTCGTATGTCTCGATGGACTGAATTCCTTGCAGCATACAGCTATCAGCTGGAATATAGACCAGGGAAACACATGGGGCATGCTGATACCTTAAGTAGATGTCCGTTGCCTCAGAAGGCTCAAGACCCAGCTCCAGCTTCAGAAGTGTTCCTAATAGAGGACTTAGAATTACCACTCTCCACTTCTGATATAGCAAGCCATTCAAAAAAGGATCCTATTTTATCGCAAATAATTGAATGGGTCACTAGGGGTTGGCCTGCAGGAGAGCGGTCTGAAAGTTTTTGCCATTTTGGAAGAGGCGCCTGGAACTGTCAGTAGTAAAAGGGTGCATTTTATGGGGAAACAGAGTAGTAGTTCCACAAAATCTAAGAGTGCAAATTCTACAACGTCTACATGAGGGGCATCCCGGCATAGCTAGAATGAAAGCATTAGGCCGTAGCTACGTCTGGTGGCCCAATCTGGATGCAGAAATAACAAATTGGATGGCCAATTGTTCCCCTTGTCAATCATCACGCCCTAATCCAGCAGCTGCTCAACCTAGGGTTTGGGAATTACCACAATCTCCTTGGGCAAGGATTCATATAGATTTTGCTGGGCCAGTAAAGGGGCATACATTTTTATTGTGGTAGACACATTTTCAAGGTGGGTGGAAATTGCATCCATGAATACCACTACATCAGAGGCCACTATTAAAGAATTACAGAAGCTGTTTTCCACTCACGGACTACCGGACACATTAGTGTCTGATAATGGATCGCAATTCACATCAGCGGTGTTCCAAGCTTTTTTAGCAGGCTTAGGTATAAGACATGTATTGGTAGCGCCTTATCACCCAGCCAGTAATGGTAGAGCGGAACAGGCAGTCCGTGCAGCTAAAGAAACTTTGCAACGTTTGAGGTCAGGTCCGTGGGAACAGAAAATAAATAGTATTTATTAGCACAACATTCAACACCTTGCCCGATAATGGGTAAAAGTCCAGCGGAACTTTTAATGGGACGGCGTCTTCGTACCGTTTTAGACAGGTTACACCCGCATTATCATGCAAATGCGGATCCAGAGTTGACAGATCACACTCGAAAGTTTAAGTTGGGGAAAAGAGTATATGCTAGAAATTGATAGGGTAAATGGGTACTGGGTCGGGTAATTCAAATAACTGGCCCGTGTTCTTATAGGGTCCAATTAGAGGATGACCAGCAATGGAGACACCACATAGATCAAATGCAACACTACAATGAACAGTTAATACCGCATGATATTACCCCAGCGTTGAATTATGCATCATTGCCACCGCATTCAGAAGACAACAATGTGCGTCCAGCCTGGTACCCATCCAGTTTCAATGGGTCTACCTTTCCAATATCTTTGTCACGTGAGCCCTTACCTGTTGAACAATACCAGCCAGAAGGGGAGGGCACATTAGAGGAGGCGGCGGAGGAGGCGGCAACATGAGCCGAGAGACCAGAACAAACGTCTGCTTCAGCAGAACAGAATGGAGTGCAGAGATTGGAAAGGATATCCAGGAAGCCCGCATATCTCAGAAACTATATGTGTTCCATCCGGGGGGAAGGAGTGCTACGTTCTGAAGTCTCGAGAAAGACTTGTCAATCAATGGGGAAAAAGGAAGCCGTTGAAGCTGGCGCGTGTGCAGGCTCGAGGAAGCTGGGGAAGCTTCCTATTGGTTAACAGTTTGACAGCTGCATATAAAAGGCTGTTAGTTAAGTTCGTTACTTTGTTGGTTGTCAGCTACATTAATAAATGGTTAGTGTTACATTGTCTCCAGCAGTTTCTTGAGGAGAATACTTTCCAAGTTTGCCTCCTGCATCAGGGGCCAGGATCGAGTCCCCCCGTGTCTGTTGATGTGTGCCTTGGTAGTGGTGTTGTCGGTTAGAATGAGGACGTGTTTGTCCTGAACTGTCTGTCGGAAGCATATCAGGGCAAGGTGCACTGCCAATTGATGCTGTTTTGGCTTTCTTCTAGTGACCACCGACCTTCGGCCACCAGGTTCTGCATGTGCACTCCCCACCCCGTCAAGTTTTCATCCATCATAAGAGTGAGACGGGTTGGCTCTCTGAATAAGGTCCCCTGCAATATCGCTGGGGATTGCCACCACCTTAGAGACTGGGACACCTGCCTGTGGAGGAGAACTCTGTGTGGGGAGCAGCTCATGTTGTTTTTCTGACATGGGAGCATGAACCACTGCAGGCACCTGCTGTGGAACCTGGCCCATGGGACAACCATGAAGGCAGACACCATCTTCCCTAATAGCTGGGATAGCAGAAGGGACTTTGCAACTTTGCAACTTTAATAAGATTTGTATGCCGCCCACTCCCTAGGGATTCTTTAAGGAGGCGGAGGATCCTCCTGACCAGTTCCCTCTTGAGACAGAAATACCCTCTCTGCCACAGTGTCTATGATGACTCCGAGGTGTAAAATGCGAGTTCCAGGGACGAGGTGGCTCTTCTTGAGATTCACTCCAAACCCATGGTCCCGCAAGGTCTGGATTGTTTGGGCTAGATCCCTCTGTGCCTGATGGGGCAACCTGGACAACAAGAGGTCATCCAGGTAGCAAAGAATTCTGATGGGTGATGACCTGATGTGGGCAGCTAGAGCCGCCAGCACCTTCGTGAAGACCCTGGGGGCGGAGGAGAGACCGAACAGAAGGGTTCGGTACTGGAAGTGCCTCCCCCCATAGGAGAACCAGAGATATCTTTGGTGGTCTGCGAAGATGGGAATGTGAAGATAAGTTTCAGTCAAGTCTACCGAGGTGAGGAAATCACCCTTCCTGACTCCCTGTAGTATGGTGCGGAGGGAATGCATTTTGAACCGCTGATAAACAATGTGGCGGTTCAATGACTTTAGGTCCAAGATCGCTCTCCAGCCCCCAGAAGTCTTTGGTACCACAAAGAGACAGGAATAAAACCCCTGACCTTTCTGATGGGGAGGGACTGGTTGGATAGCCCAAATCTCTAGCAGATGATGGATGACCTGCATCAGTAGCCTCTTGCGAGGCCACTGAGATATCAGGCATGGCACAAAATGGCCCTGGGGGGTGGAGAGGAACTCCAGGAGAAGGCTGAATTTGACTGTTTTGATTACCCAATTGTCTGTCATGGTCTCCTCCCAGCGGTGGGCAAAAAATGCTAGGCAACCCCTTATCAGAAGAGAATCCAGATAGTCACTTTCATTTTGAGAAATGGCGGCTACCTCCTCCCTGGTAAGACATCTTTGTGGGGAAACGCTGAGTGTTTCAATTGGACCTGTCCTGATTGGATCCCTGTCTGGGGTTGAAGGACTGGTGCTGTGGACAGGAGAAGGAGGATCCCCCGTCTGCTGGACAAAAGGGCGACCTCCTGTAGAATGGAGTGGGACAATGTCCTGCTTTTTGTATATAGAAGAAAGTACCTTGTGTTTGTCCTTGGATTCCATGAGGTAAGGATCCAAAGGAGCCCCAAAAAGCTGAATGCCACTGAAGGGGGAGGCTGCAAGGCCACGGCTTTAGAAGCAAATCTGGCAGCATTTAAGGAAGCATCTGCTATTCAGTATTCAATGACTGCCCTGATCTTGTTCAGATCCCTGTGTGACCTGGTATCAGTGGTTGCAATACATTCCTGAAGCTCCTCAATCCAGACTAGAGCAGCCCTGGAGAAGAATGAAGTGGCTGTGGAGACCTGTACCACCCAGGCACCTGCCTGATAGCCCTTGACCAATGTTTGATCTGACCTTTTCTCCCCAGGCTTGAGGACTTCCTCTGGGGCTCCAGAGACCACTGTGGGCAAAGACAGGACTGCAACCGGCTCATCCAACAGAGGAGTCTTGAGAAACTTGGTAAGTTCAGGAGTGACATTGTAGAGGCGTTTATCCAAGGTGGTTGGTTGGGGACCTGTCCCAGGAGAGTCCCATTGTTGTTGAATAACATTCCGAAATATCTTAGGTGATGGAATGACTTCCTTTTCCACTATAGGTTCAGAAAAGAGAGTGTTAGGAAGTTCAGATGAGGAAGGAGCCACAATTTGAGCTTGTGTAGAAGTGGAAGGAGCAGAAGGCAAGTTAGCTGCCTTTATTGTTTTAAATAGGATTTAAAGTGATCAGTTTTGAATAAGCCGACAAAGGCAGGTGTATCAGGGGTAATACTCTCATCATCTGATAGATCTGAATCCTTGAGATTATCTTGATCTCCAAATATAGAAAACTGAGTGGCAGAGGCAGAAGGATTTCTTTGGGGGGTCTCCAGATGACCTATGTCTGTGCCCATAAGAAGGTCCTGAAGATGAACGCTACTGGAGCCCTGCAGCTATGCATTGCTTTATGACTTCAGAAATTATGGCAGCCATTTCAGTAGAAGAGGAGACTTGGGGCACTGCTGAGGCCTGAGCAGGAAGATGACCTGCCTGTTCAAGGTGCAATTGCTATTGAGAGGGAAATCAAAAAAGTTTCCCCTGGTATCTGGTTCTATTGAATAAGATTAGGAAGAAGACAATTCCCCTTCTGATTCATCCAGATGCTGACACTCCCCCATGGGTGGTAGTGCTGGAGGCCCAGGGGAAGTCACCAGATCGCCCTTATCAGGAGGGAGAGGGGCCTGGATGTCCTGACTAGCCTGCCTTTGGGCCCGTTTGAAATTTTTTCTCCAGAGTCTTTTGTCTTCTTTCCTCTGCCCTTTTGGAAGATTTAGAGACCTTAGTGGCCTTGGTAGTCTCAGGGGCCGCCTTAGCAGCTTGTGCCTGCCAATGCAGTAGCCCCAAATTGGAGAATTGGAACAATCTCACCGGTTTTTTAGAGTTGCAAGCAGGAATCCGAGGCATTGGGTTGCTCTGTGAACACTGTTGGGTCGCTGGGCAGTTAAAATGGCCCAGCGTCTTTGCGCACTTTTTCCAAGCCACAAGATGACCACCACAACTTTCGCACGCTTTCGCAATCACTAGGGAAGCCTCCGGAACCCTTGGCGTGCTTCCTGGGGGCGTATGCTTGTCCCAATGGTGGCCGCTTCCGTTCGATGTCCACCGAAGTGCCGCAAGCCTCCTGGCATCTCCCGTTGTTTTCAGCCTCCTCGCCAAATCCGAATACCTCAAAATCAGCCTCTGAGCTGTAGCTCGTGAGCTGTAAGTCAGCGCCTTGCTGACTAGAGCTGGCTGCATGTGGAGCGAACTCGTGGCCGCAAGCCTGCTGCAGGGAAGCTAGAAGCAAGTTTAAATCTCCCACCCCAATTTGGGGCTGGAGAAAAAAAAGGCAGAAGCCTCAATTCCAATTTAAAGCTTCAGAAAAATTTATAAAATTTGTTTAGAAAAAAGCCAATCAAGGAAATTAGACCAAATGAGATAATTCTAAGGAGAGAGATCAATTCTCACAGCTTGTCCTAGGTTGGACTGAGTCTAAACCAGTGATGGCGAACCTATGACACGCGTGTCAGTGCTGACACGCGTAGCCATTTTGGGTGACACGCACATGCTCCCCAAACTTGTTTCAGCGGCAGCTCTCAGCCTGGGCGGCAGCGTCACGCAGGCTGTGGAAGGAGGAGGAGGAGGAGGAGGAGGAGGGAACCAACCAAAGAGAGGCTTTTACCGGGTCTGCGCCCCACAGCCAGGATCGTCCTTGCGCCTCAAGCCGCGTTTCTTCCTGCAAAGCCCTTCGGGCATCCCGAGAGTTCCGCTTGACGCCAGAAGGGCTTTGCAGGAAGAAACGCGGCTTGAGGCGCCAGGACGGTCCTGGCTGTGGGGCGCAGACTCGGTAAAAGCCTCTCTTTGGTTGGTTCCCTCCTCCTCCTCCTCCTCCCCCTCCTTCCACAGCCTGCGTGACGCTGCCGCCCAGGCTGAGAGCTGCCGCTGCCGCTGCTGCACAACTGAGGGAGGGAGAGGGAAAGCAGAGGTAGCCTCAAATTCCACCGTTGGGACAGGGGAAAGGGCTTGTCCCTCAAGAGTGGGGGGGATAGAGGTGGGAAGAAGGGGCCCGGCCTGTCCCCAGCGCCCCCCACAGACGGATTACGGATCGAACGCTTCTCTCTCTGCAGCCTTTTTCTGCAAGTCCCAGCTACTCAGCGGGGCGTCATCATTTCCGGGGGGTTGCAGTTTTCCAGCTCAGATATCAGGATCCGCCGGGATTAAGTGGGAGAAAACGCCGCTGGCCGAGCGGAACAAACACATCCAAAGGTTAATCTTATTTTACGAAAACACAACTTCCAAAAGTCGATCATGGCCTCCGTCAAGAAGCTCTTCCCCCTCCCCCCACCCATTCTGGGGTCTTGGTGTCCCTCGGCTAAGATCCACCCCGGAAAGCAGAACGGGGGCAGCCCTCCTGTAATTCTGGCTGGGTTAAAGAGCAGGGATGGAGGAGCCATATCACACCTTCATTCAAAGGGTGGGGAGGGGGAGGCCCAATAAAGTCCCTCCCTTGGGGTGTCTGAAGTCCCAGCTGAAGCAGCCGAAGGAAAAAGGATAAGCATCCGTCGCTGCCCAATGGCGCTTGGGGTAACCCCGCTGGGCAGAGCCAGTCGAGGCTCATCCTGCAAATGAGGGTTTCCTTTGGGGAGGGCCAGGTGGTTTCAAGCACCCCAAACAGCCAATCTCTCTCTCTCCGTCCCCCTTCCTTTGCTCCTGGGGCTGCAGAACTTTCCATGGGCTCAACGGTAATTGAGTAAAATTCTAAGCCACTGCAGTAGCTGCTTTTTGGTTTTATTTTTTTTAATATTTATCAGTCTCTCTTTTAGTTGAAGAGTTGAAGTCCACAAGGCTTAAAGCTGTCAGGTTTGAAGACCCCTGGGGTCTTTTTCCTAAAGGGTTAGGGGTGCAAGGTTCTTGTAACTTGACAGCTTTAAGACTTGCACGCTTCAATGCCAGAGTTTCTGAGCCAACATTTTGGTTGCTAAGCAGGACCGTTGGTAAGTGATACTGATAATAATATCAAGGGCAACATACGAAATCGACTGATGAACAAAGAAGTTACTAAGCAGCTATGTTAAATAATTTGTTTTTGGTTTATTAAATACAATTATATTGCAATTATATATTTTTGTAGTTTAAACTATAAATTGCGCAAAATTATGTTTTTGTCGAAGTGACACACAACGCGAGTTATGCTCGATTTTAGCCAATTTTTGACACACCACGCCAAAAAGGTTGCCCATCACTGGTCTAAACTGAGAGGAGTCACCAGGAATCGATGACATCACAAGTGTAGACTCAGTCCAATTGGTTATTGGACAGAGCAACCCAGTCTGGCTGCTGTCTCCATGATCATAGGAGAATATAAACACATTATACTGAGGTTCCACTAGCAAGAATAGCTTTTAAAGGCAAATTTCACTGACAGTGGCAGATAATCCAAACAGCTTCAGTGCTGCCTCCACATGTAACACTAGCTGCTGAAGAATAAAACTTGGGAAGAATTTTGCCTTCAAGGTTGACTCAGCCTTCCATCCTTCCGAGATCATTAAAATGGGGACCCAGATTGTTGAGGGCAATATGCTGACTCTGTAAACCACTTAGAGCGGACTGTGAAGCACTGTGAAGCAGTGTATAACTCTAAGTGCTATTGCTATTGTGGGCTTGGGGCCAGTGGATGAGCCTGGCTGGCAAGCAGACCATGGAGGCATCAGAGGTGCTGGTGGCAGGTGCAGTGCTGCTGCTGGGACTCTATGGACTGCTCTACTACAATTTCATGGTGGCCACCCAGTGTAGGAACAATCAACCTGCTGGGCAAGACAGTGCTCATCGCACATCAGCTGTGCACCAGCCCGTGCACTTGCTGTGGGTCTAGGAGAAGCACCCAGCCAGGCTGGGCTGGGGCCATATCAACAGGGGCTGGCCCCTCCATCTCCAGGGCGGCCCTATGGGCCAGATCTAACCACATTGTGGGCAGCATCTAGCCCTGGGGCCTTGAGTTTGACATGTCTCCTCTATAGCATTGTATAGCATGTTAATTCAATAGCACTCCCCACGAGTTTACTGAAACTTATTGTTTACAATTTCTGTTTTACATAGGGTTTTTTAGATTAAACTGCTGCAAAAAGTCTAAGTGTTTTAATTCCCATTTTAAACATTTAAACAATGGGAAAAAATCAAAAATAAAAGGCCTATTGTTTTTATTAGCTATGGTTATACTCACTTTTGATGTGCTTTTATAGTAAATACCAATCTCTGGAATACAGCTACCTCTTAAATAATCAGGAAAAGTGACTTTCACAATTCATGTTTGACATTTTTCTAGGTGATTTTCCAAGCAATTCATCTATAAAGTTATTTTTGAAAAAGATGACAATTATGTTGTTCTGGAACAAATCATGCTTTACGCAATATAGTGCTTTTATAGAAGGGAACCCTATCTATGTATCCTTCTCATCTCCAGTAAGCAGCAGCAGATGATGAAGAATACACAGTACAGCCAGTGAAGAAATCACTGCTGAGGAAGGGTTACAAGACTTCATTCAACAGCTTAGAGCCACCACAGAGAATTCTCCACAGAGCAACTGAATCCTTATATCCACCAACCAAATTGTCCCAGATTTAGCAATAGCAATAGCAGTTAGACTTATATACCGCTTCATAGGGCTTTCAGCCCTCTCGAAGCGGTTTACAGAGTCAGCATATCGCCCCCATAGTCTGGGTCCTCAATTCACCCACCTCGGAAGGATGGAAGGCTGAGTCAACCTTGAGCCGGTGAGATTAGAACCGCTGAACTGCAGATAACAGTCAGCTGAAGTGGCCTGCAGTACTGCACCCTAACCACTGCGCCACCTCGGCTCTTCTTTATCTTCTTTCTGCTGAATAATTGTTGACACAAGCAGTTTTCTCTAACAAATCCTATCACCAGCCACTCATGATGAATATTAAATGGAAGTTGGAAATAGATACTCGTAAAAATATTTCCAAGACATTTAAAAAATTGCTTGTGTATTAAACCTGGTAAACAAATTTAACATCTAACATATTGTGCTTGTAACATTGCTGCTTGTGTCCAACACATCATGAATAATTAATTAATATTGGAGTTAACATGACCAACCCATACATCCAGCATGAAGATAGAAAATTACAAGATCTGTTTGGTACAAAAATCATTCTTTTTTTAAAAAAACGGCAGTCATATGTACGTATACAAAGGTTAGAATTTGTGTTACAACTTCATGATACATATTTTGTCACTTCCAATCCCCTCCTCCCATCCCATTTGCAGACATCTACAGCAGGGGTGAAATTCAGCAAGTTCTGAAGGGGTTGGAGAACCGGTAGTGGACATTTTGAGTAGTTTGCAGAACCGGCAAATACCACCTCTGGCTGGCCCCAGAATGGGGTGGGAATTGAGATTTTGCAATATCCTTCCCCCAGGAGTGGGGAGGGAATGGGGATTGTGCAGTATCCTTCCCCTGGAGTGAGGTGGGAATGGAGATTTTACAGTATCCTTCCCCGCCACGCCCAGCAAGCCATGCCATCCCCACAGAACCAGTAGTAAAAAAATTTGAATTTCACCACTGATCTACAGCCAAATCTTGTCCTATGGCATAAAGGAGTACCCACAATTTGTGTGTGTGTGTGTGTGAAGAGGGATTGTATATGACTGAAAACTGAATTTTCTTTTCTTTCCAGGTAAGGAATACACACAATTCTATTCATGGGTGGGAAAGAGATACCATTTGAGTTCTCAGTTCACTCAAAGGTCATACCAAAAACGTTATTTCAGCACTGCTTTTTCAACAGTTTTATTGCCTTTGGCATCTTTTTTTGTAAAATATAAATACAAAGGCAGAAGAATTTACGTACAAAGTTCAAACACAAATCTCAAACATAAACACACAATTCAGAAAAAAGATTTAGCTTCTGTACAGTTTTAAACAACTTCAACATAGGTTAGTTTTCAGTATTTTACAGAAAAATAGTTCAAAGTTTTCTTTTAAATAAAGAGGATCAAATGTTTAAACACACACATATAAAATGTGTGTGTTTGTGTATATGTATATATATATATATATATATATATATATATATATATATATATATATATATATATATATATATATATATATATATATAAAAACAATCCAGTTTGCCAGGTGAAAACTAAATTTCACGTCTTTAAATTAAGATATAAAAGTTCACACAATTAGTAGATGTGCATGTGTATGGTTTTAAATTATATTACAGTCTACTGAATTGTATTCAATTGTGTGTACCTGGTCAAAGTAGGATTTTTTGTAAACAAAAACAAAAATATAATGAAGTGCCTTCCCCAATAAACTTTCCCAATATTGATCACATCACCTTTATGGCATCTTTATGCCTATTTGTTTGAAGCAAAGCCATTTTTTAAAAGTTCCATGTAAAAACAAATCTATACCAAAATTCGTCTGCACTTAAAAGGAACGTGCATACACCTTTTACCAATTTTATAATTTGTAGAAACAAAGTGGTCTCTTTAAAAAAAATCTTCCAAAAATTCACCCATCTGATAAATTTGTGTGTGTGTGTTTGTGTGTATATATGTGTATTAGAGGAAAGTTCTTTTATTTAACAGTATCCTTTTCTTTATAGAAATAACTGCAGTAACACATATACATAAAGAAATATCTTACACAGAACTGTACATTAAGAAGCTGGGAGATTCACCAATAAATATCAGTTTCTTCATCTGGGTGCAACCATTCAAGTGAGGCTCCAAGCAAAGATTGTAATTCATTAGTAAATTCTACCAAGTCCAACAGTTCCTTGCCTTCTGGGTTGAAAGCTTCAAGATCCTTTTGGCAAGCAAACAGCTGACTCAAAGATACCTGTTTGAAAAATTCTGCTTCTGTAACACTGATAACTTCCAAACTTGGGAAACTGCAGCGAAATATCCTAGGTGACATTTTCAGCCTCTTGGCTACATCAGAGAGCAAAAACCAGTTCCGTGGTCTAGAGACAAAAGTAAAATATTGACAAGATGCTGAAAGGTTTCAATCAACATGGTTCAGCTAGTAATAATTTTAAATACATTTATATTTAAGAAAAAGATATTTAAAAAATAGGTTAGTCTCTGTACTCTTCCATCCTCTTCCTACTCCCTCTTCCAGTAAACTCATGAATGAAATCTAGTTTTAAACAAGCAAACATCTGTTCACACAATGGGACAGTATTTTTTCTTTTTCCCCTCCACATGCCCTGCTCTCACACCAATCTTGGTCTGGATTCATAAGCTTCACCAAGCCACAAGTTTTTCCCTGTGAATATGTCTGCAATATCAGCATATATTCACATACATAGATTTACTGAATTCTTTAAAACAATTCTTGTTTTAAAGAAGCCAATCTATGGGGGAGTTTTAATGTTCAAAACACATAGGATATGAAACCTATTTCTAACATAATAAATAACAAAAGGTTCACTGCATTCAGTGAGGCAAAAAGATGATCTTGAATATGTCAATAATAACTCAGATATTTGTACATTAGCATACACTGGGGAAACAATTTATCTTCCCCTCCAATATAAACAATAATAGTGCTTACCCTTGAGAAAGAGACACTTGGATGTTATAACATACCAAGAGAGGCACATCTGAGAATTCAAACTCAAAGATATCACTAAATCCATCTTCATCTTCATCATTTGGGCCAGGTGGATTAGATAGAATATCAAATCCTGATTCACCTTTTGGCTCTATTTAAATAAACAAAAAAATAATTGAAGATCCTTTGTCAAATAGTGGCTTTTTTCTCTTCCCTTCCCTTTTTTTTAAATTTGATCTCCCTTCTGTGAATTCTATCCCCCTCCCATACATATACATGCACACATTTGAAATAATAGAACCCTGCCCCCCCCACCACCACCCCAAAACATGTCTTCTTACCACACACAGAGCTGCCATAGAAGTCCCAGGACAAGCCAGGCTCATCAACATCATGACCTTGAAGATCAGTTAAATATTCTAGAGAGATACAACAATATAACATTGAAAAATTTGGGAAGTTTTGCAATCTATCATAGCATGATAAAATATAACCCATAGAGGTTTTATGCTTATCTGAAAGCATACAGTATTAACATAAATTATCAATCAGAATACAGCAGAACTCTTAAGTAAAGTAATATCAGGTATCTCACTTCTTTTCAAATATAATTATTATACTTTCATTTACTTTTCAACAACCTCCAAATCCTACTTTTAGTATTCAGTTTTGTGTGCTTCAAATTGATTGTGGAGATATTGAGCTATAAAAGTTAGGCTATAATTGCTACAGATACATTTGTTTCACACAATCAGGCCAAGATCTTCACATCTTCATCACTAGACCTTTTTTTGATGCCTTGAACTTTGAAAGTACAATTGACAATGCAAACCTGAACTTAGTTGATGATGAATGGGAGTGTACGAGAATACACATGAGTTGTAAGGTAAACACTCAAGAGTTGTTTGACAGTGAGATGGCAGGCAGGCAGGCAGGCAGGCAAAATGTCACCAGGAGCTAAGGTGCCCCGTAGCACACCATTTTGATCCATGGTACCTCAGATAAGCTAACTTACAGAATGTGCCCAAAATCTAGGACCCAGGACTCACATGGAAACATTTTATGGCATAAAATTATCATAAAACAGTTTCTTCCATAATGTCATAAAACATAAAACATCCCGACAGGCCTGGGGCTAAAGACTTCAACCCCACCCGAATAGTATGACTGTTGTGCTTTTTAACGATGTATTGTCTTCATGTGTGTACTTGTCTTGGTTCCACCACAAAACCGCGGAGGACAAAAGCGCGCTCGACGAAAGCGCGCATTTGACGTCATCACAGCGCGACGAAAACATCGCGCTGTGATCGAAAAATGTAAAAATAAAGCGAAAAACTTACCCTAACCCCCCCAAACCTAACCCTAAATCTAACCCTAAACCTAACCCTAAATCTAACCCTAAACGTAACCCTTAAGCTAACGCTAAACCTAACGCTAACCCTTAACCTAACGCTAAACGTAACCCTAACGCTCTAAACCTAACCCTAACCCTTAACCTAACCCTAAACCTAAACCTAAACCTAACCCTTACCTTTATGTGAATCGGCTTGCTTTAATTTTAATTTTATTTCAATTTTTAATTTTTTTCGTCGCGCTGTGATGACGTCAAATGCGCGCTTTCGTCGAGCGCGATTTTGTCCTCCGCGGTTTTGACGGGTCACGCTTGTCTTGTCCTTCCCTCCCCCTGAATTGTGAGCCGCCCTGAGTCCCCTCAGGGAAAAGGGCGGCATACAAATAAAGTATATTCTATTCTATTCTATTCTATTCTATTTTCTGTTTTAACTATGAGAACTCCCCCAGCTCAAGTATGTACACCATTAATGCTATTCTTGCTTTTTTTTAGTATTTGTTGCTTTGTTCATTTTAATTGTTAATTGCATTAATACTCAAATAAGACTATTTTGTTTGGGAAAAAATAACTTTTGTATTTCCAATTGCAAAAGAGATAAATGGAAATGTATGAAAAAGAGGAAAGCAGTATGCTAATTGAAGAAATGTCCATGACTGTACATTTCATACTGGTTATTCATACGTCTCTCCCCCCATTCCAAAATTTAAATAACATCATAATATTGGCCACTGTTGATAGCCACAGATGAAGAGATCTGTGAGCTATCTTCAAGACTAAAGTACTAACATTTTAACTCACAATATTCATACTGTGAAAAAATACACAATATTTAAATGCTGTATTAAGTACTGTGTATTTCTGTTGTAAGTTAAGCAACAAAGTATCAGAAACCCACAATCCTTACTTTTACTGTTATCTGAAAAGTAATTTATGTTTTGTAGAATATCACATTGCAAATGGACAACCATTGGCACAATCAAAAGAATACACACCTGTTAGAAAAGTCTCCATTAGTTCACTGTGTGTCATTTTCACAATTGTTCTACCTGAGTATGTAGCAAGCGTAGGGTCAGCGCCATAAGAAAGGAGCAATCGGACAATTTCTAGGTGATCATTTTCCACTGCATCATGGATAGGCCTTACAAAGGGAGAAAGAAACTTTTGTTTTAAATCCATGCAACATAATAAGTTATGTTCTGTCTCCATTTAAAGCAAGAAGTATGAGCACATGATGAGGAAGAGGACTACTGCACAAAGTGCTTTTCTCACATTTTAAAATATATTATTAATGTCAGGAACTGAAACTAATATACTCTATTAAATAGCAAGCTCCTTGGAGAAAGTTATGTTTAAATAGACATCACTTTGAACAAAAAATCAAATCCCATAGTATTGGCATATTGTTATCAAAGGTTTTATGTATGTGTAAACAATATATTGAGCATTCACATCATAGTTTTACTTTGTAAAATTTAAGACCTCAAAAATCCAAACAAATAGCTGCCTTAATATTTTTCTATTTTATACAAACTTAGTTTTATTCAAAATGTACAATAACAATTAACAACCTCTGGCTTATGAATCAAGAAAAAAGTAAAAACTATATAGGTGAAATTAACAATTATTGGTTGAAACCCTTAGAAATAAAATACATAAAAAATTATGCTATGTTTTGCTGAATAATTTCTTAAAATATGTCTAAATGACTAAAGATATCACACATCTTTAGGGTTGTGGATAAAAAAGAGATCTTCACTCAATGGATTTATAGAGGACAATGAAGCTAGAAGCAACTATTTTTTGTTAGAATTATTTTAATTTGCTTTTTCTGAATCAGAATTCTGATATTAGAGTCAAAAGGCATAATAATTCCAAATCCTAATATTGTTAGAAATCTCTACAAAATAGAATGTGCACACAGGGCTTAACTAAGACCTGGTATTAATTAAAGCCAAAAATAAAATGGCATCTGTTTCAATTTTATGTATGAGATCCACTTGGACTAGCAACTAAATCTTTATTCAGCACTGATGCCTACAGGTTTTCCTCACTTAAAGACAGTATTTGGGACCAGAATTTCCATTGTTAAATAATAAGATTATAAAGCATAATATCACAAGACAGTGTTGGGTTTCAAAAAACTTTAGAACCTATTCTGTAGGTGTGGCCTATTTTGTAGGTGTAGCTTGGTGGTCATGTGACCATGTGGGAGTGGCCAACTTGTAAAATGTGGTGAAACTCATTTAACAACGCTCTTGCTTAGCAACCAAAATTTTGGGCACAATTGTGATCATAAGTTCTCTTTTTCTTTCTTTCCTTTCTTTATTGTGTGTCTCTCTCCCCCACTTTCTTTCTTCCTTCCTTCTTTATTGGGTCTCTCTCTCCAGCTTTCTTTCTTTTTCCGTCTTTCTCTTTCTATCTGTCTCTCTCTTTTCTCTCTCTCTCTATCCCTTCCTTCCTTTCTCTCTTACCCTTTCTCTTTCTCTCTCTCTCTTGCCCCCCCCCCCCACACCTTCCAGTTGGCAAAAATTCATTTTGCCAGCAGGGAGACTGGCAAAGAAGCCTTGTTTTCCCCTGCCGCCCGCAGCTCTCGGAGGAAGGAGGCAGGGAAGCGAGCCACAGGCCTCATCTCTGCCTCCTTCCTCGAGAGCTGGCTTTGAGGACAGCCAGCCTCTCCCGCCACTGCACCCTTCACTTGCCTTCCACCCAGAGACTCTGCCGGTGGTCGCCTCCCAAGAGAAGCTCGGGAGAGACACGCAAATGGCTGCAAGCTTCCCAAAAAGAAAGCTGGACACCGGGAGGTGACGGTGGTGCCCACTGCTGCTGCTCCTAGTAATGCAGGCTTCTCGGAGAGCATTAAATTGCAGGCACACCAATTCCAGTAGCTGCATTTTGCCTTGAAACTTGCTGTCCCAGCAACCCAAAGGGGACATTCTCCCAGCGGCGTCTCAGGCAACTTTCTCTCTTGTCATGCAAGGAAGCGAAGCCAACTTTATTTATTTGTTTCGTTGGTTCCCGGACCGTGGGAGGTGATCCAATGACTTTTTTTATGCCCACGGTGACCCATTTCGTTGCTTGCATCTCACCCCGCGCCTCTCACTCAAGATTCCAGCTGATTTTCTCCCAAGCAGTGGCCGCAAGCACCAGGGAACCTCCCACTCCAGCCTCCCCGGCCCTACTACATTAAGATCCCCACGCTTCTCATTCTCGCTAGAAGCATACAGGCCATGTGAGTGAGCAGGCGCACGAGGCCCCCCTGATAATCTGAGGGGAGCCGGGAGGCGCCAAACTGAGCCCAGTTGTCCTTACGCCCTCCCAGCTAAGGGTGGGAATGCCTGAGATGCCACTGGGAGAATGTCCTCTTGGGTTGTCGGGACAGCAAGTTTCAAGGCAAAATGCAGCTGCTGGAATCAGTGTGCCTGCAACTTAATGCTTTCCAAGAAGCCTGCATTACCGGGAGCAGCAGCAGCAGCAGCGGGCACCACTGCCACTACCTCTGGTGTCCAGCGTCCTCCTTGGGAGGCTCGAAGCCATTTGCGTGTCTCTCCCAAGCTTCTCTCGGGAGGTGAAATGGGAGGTGCCCCACCAGCAGAGCTCTGGGTGGAAGGCAAGTGAAGGGCACAGTGGCGGGAGAGGCTGGCCATCCCCGAAGCCAGCTCTTGAGGAAGGAGGCAGAGATGAGGCCCGGGGCTCGCTTCCCTACCTCTTTCCTCCAAGAGCTGCGGATAGCAGTTTGCTACCCATTGCAGGTGCCCAGGGCAGCCTAGACCCCCGCCTCCAGGCCCACAACCTCCCCACCAGCCGCTCCTTCATGCCCCGTTGCAGGCTGAGTTGGGTTTTCGGCGGCCCCACTTTTTCCTGGCACCCCTTCCCAGCTGGGAGACACTCCAAGACAGCCCCACCACCCTGGCCAGGTGCTGGGAAGCTCAGCAGCCCGCACACCGCAGCCAGGTGACCTTTATAAATGGAAATTAACCAACTTCTTTCCATTTCAATGAGAATTTTTCTAAAACTTCTTAAATTCTCATTGAAATGGAAAGTTTAAAAGAAGACAGCTAATTTCTGTTTATAAATCGGTGGCTGGCTGGGAAAGTATCCCCAGGAGCTGTGCGGGTTGAGTGTGGCTTCGGAGGCTGAAAGGGAAGCTGCATTCCCCACCAGGAGCCCCTTCCCCTTCTTGCTGGAGTTTTGGAGCTTCCTACCCACCAGCATCAGCCACCCAAGGTTGGCAGAATATGCTTGAGGGCATCTCACTGTGATCCGAAGGATGTTGCCTTGGTAGGACATCTTTCCCTCGAGGCCACACCTGCAGTGCGGGAAGGAGAGCAGCAGACACAAAGCAACCTTCCTGGGCTCTTCTGAAGAAGTCCATTCCCCTTCCCCCTTCCTTCTCTTTGAGAAGCAGTTTGCAAAGTCCTGGTTTTGCAAGGCCCTTGTCAAAGAAAAGGAAGCACGGCCTTCTTCCAACAGCTGACTCCGGCAAAGAAAGTGGGTAGGTGGGGTAAGCATGGTATAGACAGGCAGAGTGAGTGTGTGTGTGTGTGTGTGTGTGTGTGTGAGAGAGAGAGAGAGAGAGAGAGGGAGGGAGGAAGGGAGGGAAGAGGGAGAGGGAGAGACGCAGGCAGGGGGAACAAGAGGGGGGCAGGCCAGGGGAGGACCTGGTACGCAAATGCACATTGTATTTCTGGCACCAGTACCAAACCAGCTGAAACCCACCTCTGTCACAAGACCACATTACTTAAAAATGGCAATCCTGGCAATCCCTTTTGCCACTAAGGAAAAATTGCAGGTCATTAAGTGAAGATCTTATGGCTGTGGAAGGGTTGCTGCAGTGCCACATATATGCAAGTACCATAGGTTGAATAGATGTTGTGATGCTGAGAAAGTGCAAGCAGGTTAAGGAAGGGGTGCTGCAGCAAAAGCCCACACTATGCAGTCCAGGTTCTGCAAGCGCCCTTGGGAGAAAAAGAGGTGGGAGTAACACAATTTTCCCTGCCTATGGGATTGACCTTTGTTGGTGGGAAGCCAGCAGGGAAGGTGGCAAATAGTGACTGTGACCATGGGATACTGTGAGCCAGTTGCCAAGCACCCAGATCACAAACATATGCAATGGTCAGAATGACAAAGGCTGGTCATAAGTACTACTTGTTCAGCACTGTTGGGAAGCAACCAGTCTCGCAGGGAGGAGGAATCAAGTGGGGAGGCAGCCTAAAGTCACTGTGCATTCGCAAAAGGGCTTGGGCCAAACCACCCCCAAGTTGAAGCCTTGTCTAATTGTTCCCATGGGTAGGCTGTCAGACCAGAGAGATTCTTGTCTTATAGGCAGAGTGGTTAGCTTGAATTTTGCAGATGTAGGTCTGTTTGTTCACACCTGAGAGCACCATCACAATTTCAATTAGTAGCTGAAGAAATGGTCATTATGATCATCAACCAAGGACTACCTGTATTGCACTTGGAGCTAACTTTTATAAGATCTGCTCTGTGGAACCCATCTTTTCTTTTCTAATACTATTTTGTTATTTCCTATTAACTAATTATAGAACTGATCTAATACAAATGTATGCTGGTGTTGGTCTGCCCATTGGACAAATATAACATTCTAGAGGACTGTTGGAAGAATTTTCCCTGGTTCATTCCCAGCTGGGAAGGAGTCACCAATGCTAAAAAGAAATAGATATGGAAGTAGCTGTCAGAAAGGGGATCCTTTAATTCAGGAAGGCAAAGAAAGTAGTGACACAGCTCAAGCATTCCTGGGTTGCAAGCAGACTTGGAAGTGTTACTCTTAATTCCCCTTTGAAGCTCCTCAGCTTGATGGGTTTATTTGTGTGCCACTTAGTTAAAAGTGATTGCCCTGGATCCTGTCTTTCTGCCTTAATGAGTTAATCCTGTTTCTGGGGCTTTGTCTTTCCTATCCTGGGGGTTAATTCTGCCAGGAAAGAGGAAAAGGGGAGTTCAGGGTGAGTTATTTTTAGCCTGATTCCCCTTATCTTAATGTCTCTACTTATATGTTTCTATTGTCAGCTCTGTTAGCAGGGTTGCTCTGTATTTTTCTTTCAGCTGGTGCTTCTTGGTTTTCTTAAAGGGGGAAGGGCTGGCTGTTTCCTGATTGCTATGGGGTGCTATGAGTGTTCTGGTGCTATGAGGTTTCTGGCACTGTCTTTTTGGGGTATACTTCCCATAGGACAATGCAGTGTGTCCACCCCATGTGACTGATTGACTCATTGGGGTTTCACAGGGAACTTGGTGTAGCTTCTGAAGTTATGTACATTGTTTAGCTGAGAATATAGTCTCTGCTTGGAATGAACAAGTGTTGGTGATCTTGCATCAGGTCATTCCTATAGAAATCCTGGAGAGTCCCCTAGTTTTCAGAGATACCAAAGGAAATAAAATGACATGATTAAGGTACAGTCTTGTCCAGTTATCTGGTTTGAGTTCTATATGGTCATTTCCAAAGAAGTGTCACCTGTGTGTTAAATTTATACCTTTCCTGGAAGATTAGTATCTCCAGGGAAGTAACACATGGCTGTATTCAAGTGATGAAAAATGCCTCTCTGCAAGAGGAGGTACTTCCACCTGCACTGAAGTAGCCATTCCCTCAAGATACCATTGCTGCACCCAGCTGCATTGGACAACTATATTTCTGCTGTGTGGGGTGCCAGAGGGTTCAACTCTTTTTCTACTCATGTTAAACAACTAAATGAAACTGATGGGTGAAGTTATCCATTGGCAAGGAATCCAAAAGGACCTTTTTTCAGGAGCCAACTGAACTTTTCTTGTTTTTTCACTGAAGACGTTTCCACAAATAAAAAACCACCCTTCGAATGGTGTGGGAGTTTGAATAGATTTTCCAAAGTAACTGCGGATTGCAAGAGCCATTTGCTCTTCAATTTGGGGTGCAGATACCATGGATTCATCCCCGGCAGCCTGCACCTGCCTTCAAGCCAAGAAGGCTCCACACCCATTTGCACTACTCAGGTGACCCTGAGAATACAGATAAACCTCCAGGTGGCCTCAATGACTGTCTAAAAGAATACAAATGACCAGCTGTCTGCAAGGAATGTAAATCCTGTCATTCCCCACCATCCAGTCAGAGCTGAAGAAGCTTCTTGGATGAGAAGAGAACATCTTCAAAGAAAACACAAGAAAGTCCAGTTGCCTCCTGAAAAAAAGCACCTTTGGGACAACTATGACCTGGATAACTAAGAATCTCCATAGATTATTGGCAAGGATCATGATACTCAGTTGTATAGCACTGCCTCCGGCCATCCAAGAGATGCTATTAAAATGCTTTCTCACTGCTTGGGAGCTGTGTGTCTAGATGGCGAAAAACTGCCTTCAAGGAACCCTGACAAAACTGAATAGCTGTGGATTTCAGTATCACCCATATGTGGTTATTTTCCATCATAAACTCTTCATGGAATTATATTCCCTCAGGAAGAGTTAGTGGGCAATAGGAGGAGCGGGGTTCTCCTGGACTCACAGCTCTTGATTAAGGAGCAGGTGACAGCTATATTTAGGAGGACAGTTTTACAAATATATCTTGTGTGCCAGTTTTGCCTATTCCTGATTGGAAGACATTGTTCAGAGTTACTAATGTATTTCTTGATTGGACTTCTGCAATGCACTGTACATAGGAACTACACTTGAAAAGCATTTACAAACTTTGGCTAGTCCAAAATGCAGCACTATGTGCACTACTGGCCACATCACAGTATGCCACATAACACCACAGCTACTTCAACTATACTAGTTTCCAATTAGCTTCTAAAGTGTATTTTAAGGTGTTGGTCCTCACTTTAAAGATCTACATGACATGGAGTCAGGCTACATTTGGGACTGTTTTATTGTATGTTTATACTGTACATTGAATGCCCAGATTTCATTTCATTTAGCAGCCTTAAAATTTTATAAAAGCATAGATGGCCTCAGGAAAAAAAAACATATTTTGAAAATGAGACTTTTTGCAGATATTTTGAATTAAATTAACATTCTAACTAAACAAAAATCATAGGATTTTCACCCACTTGTACAATTCACCCTGGAAGATTAAGTTTAATATATTAATAAAATTGACATTAACAGGTATATGATATCATCAACTGTATAACTTTTAATAAAAGCCCTCTAGTGACCCTTTCTACTTCCTATTTTTAAAGATTGCCTGGAAGAGTAAAAATATCATTTATTGATAGAGAAGAGGAATATAGAGGAAAGCATAAGTGACTTACGAAGCATGGCTACAGTGGTATTAATCACCTACATATTTTCTGAACGAATGCTTCTCAACCTTGGCAATTTGAAGAATGATTGGGGAATTCTGGGAGTTGAAGTCCACATGTCTTCAAATTGCCAAGATTGAGAAACACTGTTCTATACTGTATATAAATGTAATAATGCAGGAAAATAGGCAGCCAACTATAATAGTTTCAGAAACATTTATCTCCATATAACAGAGCAATTTTTGAATCTTCTTTACATACACATTCTACTGTATATATTACACTCCCACATACCATACATGCATAATTAATCCACAAAGTGAGAGATATGTATATACTGAAGAAAATGTTGCTAATTATTCAAATTGGTAACCAGTAAAATAGGGCTAAGGCAGAAAGAGAGCCAAGGATTGTAAACTTTGATATAGTTTATTGTTGAGAGAGAATTGTAGAGTGGAATATTAGATAGGGAGGGACCCTTGAGATAAGGTGGCCCCATAGGCTGAGAGAAGGCAGGAGTTGGGAAGGAGCTGAGTTGAGGAAGAGAGACATGACAAGCACTTAATATCAGGGTGGTGATGGATGAATCAAGATGAAATTGTGAGAATTGTGAGAAAGTGTTGATTATTTGAGATTGATCTGCCTTCCAGTTCTCAGTATTCACCTCTAATATTAGGTCACCAGAATCTCAGTGGTGGAGGTCACTGGCTGTTGCTATTACATTCCAGACCAGTATATAAGAAGGGCCTTTCACCCATTATTTCATTATGGATGAGTCAGTTAATCTGGCACACATTACTAAGACCTGAGTATGCCAAAAAGTGTTGTTTCTTTCTCCCAAATATGCCCAATTGTGGTTCAGGTTTGGCACCAGTCACAGCTCCAAACCAGAGGTAGTGGTGGCAGTTGTTGGCCAGGAAGCCTTAACCTTTTTGCCACTAACTGGATCCATGTAGCTGAAGTTATTGTCTAAGAAGTAGATGAGTTTTTGCTGCTTTGCTGACTTCCCAGCTGCACTTTCAATCACTGCCAGAACTGGTCAATTCAATCATGGAACTAGCAATGGAGTACTTCATACTCCAATTCTGGGAAATCCTCCCTCTTGTGCACAAAGGTAGCACAGAGGTTTAGAACCAATATGGCAATAATAGACCTGATTCAGATTATTGAGGACTTAATTCATGCAGGTGGTCAAATATATCTATTTTTTTTCTTGAGGCAGTTCCAAACATGATCTGAAGATGAAGGACATTCTCTTTTTTCCTTTGTCATGGTCAGCTTTGTCTCTGATTGCTTTTTGGCTTGTTGGTACTGCCCTCCCACTCATCTCCCATACACTAGGACCATGATGGTGAACCTATGGCATGTGTGCCACAGGTGGCACGCAGAGCCATTTGTCAGGGCACCCGAGGCATTGAAGACTCTGGAGCATGAAAAAACAGCCCTACGGGCAAACTGGAAGTTCAAGAACGTACTTCCAGTTTGCTTGTGGGGCTGGTTTTTCAGCCCTTCGGAGCTTCAGGGGCCTTCCCTGGAGGTTCCAGGGGGCAAAAAACGACCCCACGACAAATCAGAAGTCACTTCCAGTTTGTCCGTAGGGCCATTTTTCATCCTCCGGAGCCTTCAGGGAAGGTCCCTGAAGACTCCAGGGGCAGAAACAGGCCCCCAAGCAAAACGGAAGTACATTCCCAAACTTCCGGTTTGCCCATAGGGCCAGTTTTTCGCACTCCAGAGGCTTCAGGGAAGCTCCTGAAGCTTCTGGTGGGCCTCCGGGGAGGCGGAGAGGCTGTTTTCACCCTCCCCAGGCTCCTATAAAGCCCCTGGAGCCTGGGGAGGGCGAAAAAAGCACGCCAAAAATGGGGCGGGGGGAGTCCTGGTCATGCATGCATGAGCACTGGGGTCATGCGCATTGCATTATCGGTGTGGCACGCCCACACATGCCCCCCTGTGCTCCCCCCGCTTTTGGCATGCGAGCCAAAAAAGGTTCACCATCACTGCACTAGGAGGTTGAAACCATTACATCACTCTGTCTCTGATGCCTCTCAGAAGAAGGCTGCTTTGTTTTTTTATGAAAATCTATTGGACAGTTTCTCTGAGGCCCTTGTTTCTACTGGAATAAGCATTTTATGGGACCCTTGGATTGGATAGTCCTTCAATCTCAGAAGGTTTGATGACATTAAATGGCAAAGGAGATACTTATAGTGTCTTTGAAGGAAAACATACAGTGAATTTGATCCAACATAATTAAGAGTCCATTTCAGGGATTACATTGTGGCGATAAGAGCAGCAAAATGTAAATATTTTTCAATTCTTACCATTCTTATGTACAGATTGCTAACCAATACCCATTTTAAAGTGAACTCTTTCCTGCTGGGGAAGGATGGGCCACAGCAATACATAAAAGGCCATTGTGAAGAATATCCTAGGCATCTGACAGATAAATTCACTCATATCTTTTTAAATTGGACCCTTGACTAGACAGGTCCAATCAAATCACTGAGGCAGTCTTGTTCAGTTATATAGGAAGACTATATGGGTCCTTGGAATTATTAATCTTGCACTGGTTACCAATGGACTTCTTGGTGGAAGATAAGAGTTTGTTTGTTGTTTACAAATCCTTACATGGTAATACAAGAGGTAGTTATTTAATGGACCATCTTTCTCCATTGTTTCTGCCTGTCCCTAAGATCAAATACAATCAGCAAACCCTGAATCCCATTAAATAATGTCATCTAATGGGACCCAGAAAGCGTGCCATCTCTGTTGCAGTGCTTGCCCTCTGGAACACTAGTCTCCAGAGATTTAAATGGCCCAGCCTGCTTTCCTTTAAGAATACTTTAAATACGACTTTTCCCCCAAATTGGCTACAAGTGGGACATAGATTCTATACATGTTGGGTTTTATTGGTTGATTGTATGTGTTTTGTTCTACTGGAATAACAAATATTTCTGCCTGTTGTTTTATACCTTTTGGGTATTAATTCTATAAGCTGCCTGGTCCCTTAGAATTGGTTCGTCTTGGAAATCTTACTTGTAAACAAATTTAATATTGTTATCAATGTTGAAAGGAATAGAGGAAAAACAAGGCATTTAGCCATTCTAGTTATGCATCTTCCAATAAAAGACTCATAGAACAAATATGTACAACTCCAGTTGTATATGCCCAAATCCCCATATTTAAACAAAACCATAGATTTCCCTGGTTTAGTTTTGAATACATCAATACTACAAGGTACATACACCAGCTCTACCTAAACATAGAAAAAACGCTGAAAGACTCTGCTATGTTCATTTTCCTCCTTCCAGGGGAAGACTTTGTGAGAGCTATCCTTAAGATTATGGAACCTGAGAGTCAGTTTTAATCTCTTCTCGGCTCCCTGCCTGCAGAAATCACATCACTCTTCTGGCTGTCTCTTCTAGGCAGCACCTTCATTCATCCTAAAGTCTACAAAACTGCATTCTCTCTCAGCTGCTGTGGGCATCCAGTTTATTCTATAGTACTCATTGCCCAATCTCTTTTGCAAACACTATACTAAACTCAAGAGGTCAAGCAAAGACATGGTGCATACTCAGATGCTTTCCAACTTACTGTTGTCTTCATAAACTGTGCAAATATCATTTAAACCAGGTATCCAGTATTGTGTCCTTGTCTTATTTTTCAATGAATAAGCTAGTTAACAGATAAGATAGTTTAAATGACTCAAGTGATTTTTTTCTTGCAATATATTAGATGAAACCCAATCACAGAAATCCATGCCAGCTAATAATTTCTGTCATAAATATCAGCTATTTAGGATATTGTCATGAAACAGAATACAGTGGAGTAAAACTCTAAAAGTAGTTTTCAGCATACCCCAACATTCAACCAAAAAAACAGCAGAATACAGAGAAGTCACATAACAAAAAGTGGGTAGAAAAAAATAATGAAGCAGAAAAGTATAATTCTAGCTTTCCATTTCAGTTTTAGCCATCTTCCCATTCTCTAAGGTTACCAGAAACACCCAATAACTAAGATCCTATAATGTGAGCACAAGAATAAGAGAAAAATATTTCTACTAGCAATTTAATTAATAAAGTATGCTAAATGGATCCCTAATTCTGTTTTGATTATAAATGACAAATAATCCATAAGATTATCTGAAATACTCAAAAATTCCTTCTTTGTCTTACCATCTAGAATTGCCTTTCTCAATTTATAGAAACAGAAGCATATCATTAAGGCAAGGGGTGTCTAGTGCACACTGTTAATTATTTTTACTTAAGTATCATATCTGGATTACAAATTACAAGTCTGAACAATTGTTTGAGGTTTTTTAATAGTAAGAGCAGTCTACAATCAGCAAGATTTCCTGAAGATTTTCAGGTAGATTATTGATAGGCATTTGCTGAAGATACACGAGCTCTGGATTCTCTTCCTCAATCAAGTAATGAGTAAGAGATCAGTGTGCATCAAAATATAAATTTGTACAATACTTATTTTTATGTGGAAATTGTAGAGGTAGAGAAAATGTAGAAAAGGAAAACAAAAATAAGCAGTTGGCCAAAGCAAATTCCCTTCTTTGAAAGTTTGGGTTTATTAGCTTAGAAAAAAGCAATTAAAAAAGGACTTCATAGAGGTATATATAAAATTATATGCAGTAAAATTTATAGGGAGATTTTTCTTTGTTTCTTTGAATACTAGAACCCAGTGAATAGTCAGTTAAACGTGTTTAAAACATGCTTAGCACCATCATTGTATGTATGCCATGTATAGCTTCTCCCCTCCCCCAATAAAGCCAATAAATTTATAAAAGACTTAAGAAAGGTAAACACTGTGAGATGAGGTGAGAATGCTAAAATGTTTTAGAAACCGTAGTTAAACCAGGAGTTGTTAAAGTTATTACAAAAATTATTTTTGTTGTATTAAATGCATTTAATATTAATTTTGTCAAAACAGAGTTCAGACACATTGCCTTCCATCAATCATGATAATTCTATTTCAGCTAATTTGGTACTGCAGGCTATTTCAAGGATCTTAATCTGTATCTTCTACCGTGGCAACATCTATGGATTCTGTGTTCGATCTATACTGTGTCCAAGCTTTGTTTTGTTTTATTTGTTACATTTCTATGCTGCCCATCTCACTGATACAGTGATTCTGGGCAGCTTACAATATAAATAAAAAATTCAAAAGTGCTTTGAAAAGTTAAAATTGGAAAAATTGAACATCTTGAATTGGACTCAGAAACAAACTGGTAGCCAGTGTAGTTCACATGACAGTGATATCATATGTGCCACCAGAGAGGCCTCCATAACTGTCCACACTGATATATTTTGTCCCAGTTAATACTTCCAAATACACTTTAAGGGTAGCTTTGAATATGAAAAATGTCTGTACATCTGGGTGAATATGTGGCGTATAAATAATATCATGGATTTGACTAGTCTAGATTAGGGGGAAAGATAGCACAACAATCAGTGAAAAATAGCAGAATCCTACAGAAAGGGTATAATCTGTTTTTAATCCACTATCTGCTCTCTGTACATTACGAAGGGCAAATGAAGATAAACTACAACAGAATCTGCCACTTATTACAGGATGAACTTCAGTGTCTGGCCATACAAATCATCACCATAGATTTAACAGTAACATACTTAGTAAAAGAAATTCATGATAGGAATTTTGCACATTACGAATTCAAGGAATGGGGGGGGGAAAGTTCAATGAATGAAAAAAATTTACTTTTTGAACCTTGATTTTGTGTTTATACCACATGCTACAAAACTTTCTATGGCTTATTTAGTAAAGTGATTTTATAAAGGTCTGACTGGTTTAAACAGATCTCACAATGTGGAGGTATGTGTACCTTTTCTAATTATCTTCTTTCTTTACTTAGCTAATGGAAGGAACAAATATTCAAAATGTCTCTACAGAATCAATGAGGTGACAAAGTCTGCTCAAAAGTTTTTAAAAAGGTTTTTTGGTTTTTTTTCCTGAAATCTTTGCAAGTTCTATTTATTTAATAGCAATAGCAATAGCAGTTAGACTTATATACTGCTTCATAGGGCTTTCAGCCCTCTCTAAGCGGTTTACAGAGTCAGCATATTGCCCCCAACAACAATCCGGGTCCTCGTTTTACCCACCTCGGAAGGATGGAAGGCTGAGTCAACCCTGAGCCGGTGAGATTTGAACAGCCGAACTGCAGAACTGCAGTCAGCTGCAGTAGCCTGCAGTGCTGCATTTAACCACTGCGCCACCTCAGCTTTAAATGCCAATGGCATCCAGACATGCTAATTTAGAACTACCAGATAAGGTGACAAGTGATAAAACATTCAAAAAGAAGAACTCAAAGAATATACCCATCATCATTACAGAACTTTTAAAAAATAAACACAACTAAACTGCTTTAGAAAAGATGAACTTTGCATAACAAAATATGAAGTTTAGTGAATAGTAATGTAAAAGGAATGATCTAAACATTAAAAAAACTGTGTGAAAGCATGTTTACTGCCTGTTTCTTATGATTAGTAAAAACTTGAATTTTACTGTTGCCTAAACTTGGTATTTTTTTTTAGTATTTAAGGGAGTAATAAACCTGGAAATAGTGAATTCTAGTCCCACCTTAGCTGTCTGACCTTGTGCCAATCATTCTCTCTCTCAACCATAGGAAGCATGCAATGGCAAACCACTTCTGAATCTAGTCATGAAAAACTGCAGGAGCTTGTCCAGGCAGTTATTAGGAGTAAACACACAAGAACAATGACAACAACCACCACCACCAAAAGATTCTTTGCTTTTGATGATATAGACTTGCAGCCAAAAAATACCAAGTAATGACACCATGTTATCATATCAACTTTTGAATAGTATTCAAGGACCAAAGCAACTAGTGTAAACAGTATAAACCTTTTGGGAGAAATATACCATTTCTCTAAACAAGATTACAATTTAGGTGTAACAGTAATCCCACTATATATTAATGCAATACTGAAGCACAGAAGATTTAGATTTAGCTTAACTAGAATTGCTAACCTAGTTCCATCCTGCGCACTGCAGTTGACGTCTGCTCCATATTCTAGGAGATGTCGCACAATGCTCAGCCAACCTCTGGCACAGGCTTCATGTAGGGCACAATAACCAGCATTGTCACGATGATTTGCATCACAGACTTTGTTTTCCAAACAATATAGAACCACTTCCTGAAAAAGAAGAAAACAGCAAATTGTTTGTTGTGGTGAAAATATGCAAATCATTTACTTTTAACATTCTGGGAATACTTTTCTGATTGGACTATTAGCAAGTTACAAAGGAAAGAAGGAAGCTATTACACAGTTCTCATCTCAGCAAAAGTCAAATGGTTGAAAAAGAAAGCCAGTTATTAGCCCAGAAGGAAGACTGACTGAGATATCTCAAACAAAACTGGTGCTCAAGATATTTAACAATTTCACAAGAGTTACCATACAAATAAATGTAGAAGGATAGTGGAGTAAATTAATTTACAAGGAAAAATTGTTTTTCACTTTAACAGAGGAAACAATGTGGATGCAGGTTTTAGAAAGAAAGAAAGACAGACGGACAGACAGAAATACATACATAGATATAGATATATAGTGGAAATTTTCTTTGGGGCAGAAATCTCTTCAGACTTTTAAGAGTATATTTAGTTTTACTTCTATTTATGCAAACCTCTTTCATTGCATCATATGTTAATCAATGACATGCAAAATTTTCTGTATTTCAGTTTTGTGCCACGTATCAAAAGTAATAAGGCAGGGAACCATCATTTTTTTATCCCCCCCCCCCTTGCTTCTACTGCATTCGCAAGATGCATCACCATTCCTCTGTGCCTGCTAGAACCAAATGGAAATCCACTGTGAAATAACATGTAAACCACTCTATCTATTGGAATTTCCTTATTATTTTATTATTGACTTGAGACAATGAGGCTCAGTGGTGTGCGTGGCCTCCGGGTGCCTGTATGACCTCCCTACAACGCCTGGGCATACTCCTGATGAGGTGGCGGATGGTCTCCTGAGGGATCTCCTCCCACACCTGGACTAAAGCATCCCCCAACTCCTGGACAGTCTGTGGTGCAACGAGGCGTTGGTGGATGGAGCGAGACATGATGTCCCAGATGTGCTCAATTGGATTCAGGTCTGGGGAAGGGGCGGGCCAGTTCATAACATCAATGCCTTCGTCTTGCAGGAACTGCTGACAAACTCCAGCCACATGAGGTCTAGCATTGTCTTTCATTAGGAGGAACCCAGGGCCAACTGCACCAGCATATGGTCTCAAAAGTGGTCTGAGGATCTCATCTTGGTACCTAATGGCAGTCAGGCTACCTCTGGCAAGCACATGGAGGGCTGTGTGGCCCCCTAAAGAAATGCCACCCCACACCATTACTGACCCACTGCCAAACCGGTCATGCTAGAGGATGTTGCAGGCAGCAGAACGCTCTCCATAGCATCTCCAGACCCTGTCACATCTGTCACATGTGCTCAGTGTGAACCTGCTTTCATCTGTGAAGAGCACAGGGTGCCAGTGGTGAATTTGCCAATCTTGGTGTTCTCTGGCAAATGCCAAATGTCCTGCACAGTGTTGGGCTGTAAGCACAACCCCCACTTGTGGACGTCAGACGCTCATACCACCCTCATGGAGTCTGTTTCTGACCGTTTGAGCAGCCACATGCACATTTGTGGCCCGCTGGAGGTAATTTTGCAGGGCTTTGGCAGTGCTCCTCCTGTCCATCCTTGCACAAAGTCGGAAGTAGCAGTCCTGATGCTGGGTTGTTGCCCTCCTACGGCTTCCTCCACATCTCCTGATGTGCTGCACTACCTGAGCCACTTGTGTGGGTTGTAGACTCTGTCTCATGCTACCACTAGAGTGAAAGCACCGCCAGCATTCAAATATGACCAAACCATCAGCCAGAAAGCATAGGAACTGAGAAGTTGTCTGTGGTCACCACTTGCAGATCCACTCCTTTATTGAGGATGTCTTGCTAACTGCCTATGCTTTCCACCTCCATGTGCACAACAGCATGTGAAATTGATTGTCAATCAGTGTTGCTACCTAAGTGAGCAGATTGATTTCACAAAAGTGTGATTGACTTGGAGTTACATTGTGTTGTTTAAGTGTTCCCTTTATTTTTTTGAGCAGTATAGTTTGACTCCCTCTTCTTTGTGGCAACCCCTGAGATATTGGAACACTGCTATCATGTCCTTCTTTTTATTAAACTAGACATACCCAGTTCCTGCAACTGTTCTTCATATGTTTTAGTCTCCAGTCCCCTAATCATCTTTGTTGCTCTTCTCTGCACTCTTTCTAGAGTCTCCACATCTTTTCTACATCGTGGTGACCAAAACTGAATGCAGTATTCCAAGTGTGGCCTTACCAAGGCATTATAAAGTGGTACTTCACATGATCTTGATTCTATCCCTGTTTATGTAGCCTAGAACTGTCTTGGCTTTTTTGGCAGCTGCTGCACACTGCTGGCTCATATTTAAATGATTGTCCACTAGGACTCCAAGATCCCTCTCACAGTTACTACCATTGAGCAAGGTACCACCTATACTCTACGTTTTACATTTCATTTTTCTTGCATAAATGTAGAACCTTACTCTTTTCACCATTGAATTTCATTTTATTAGATAGTTCAAGTTTGTCAAGATCCTTCTGTATCTTAAGCCTGTCTTCTGGAGTGTTGGCTATTCCTGCCAGCTTGGTGTCATCTGCAAATCTGATGAGTTCCCCATTTATTCCCTCATCCAAATCATTGATGAAGATGTTGAAGAGTACTGGGCCTAAAACAGAGCCTTGGGGTAATCCACTGCATACTTCCCTCCATGTAGATGCAGTTCCATTGAGGACTACACAATGAGTGCGGTTGGTCAGCCAGTTACAAATCCATCCTGTGGTGGTGCTGTCCAACCCACATTCTTCTACTTTATCTAGTAGTAGGTTATGGTCTACCTTATCAAATGCCTTACTGAAGTCCAAGTAAACTATATCGACGGCATTCTTCTGGTCCACTAATTTTGTCACTTTGTCAAATAATGCAATAAGATTAGTCTGGCATGATCTCTTTTTGACAAACCCATGTTGGCTTTTGGCTATTACTTTGTTTACTTCTAAGTATTCATTAATTTGTTGCTTGGTTATCTTTTCCAGAATCTTTCCTGGTATTGAGGTCAGGATGATAAGTCTATAGTTTCCTGGATCTATTTTTTTTCCCTTTTTTGAAGATGGGAACCACATTAGCTCTTTTCCAGTCCTCTGGTAGTTCCCCGGTGCTCCAGGATCTCTGAAAGATATAGTTCAGTGGTTCTGAGATCTCATCTGCTAGTTCTTTCAGGACCCTGGGGTGTAATCTGTCCAGTCCTGGTGATTTGAACTCATCTAGGGTAGACAGGTACTCACTTACCATTTTCTTCCCTATTTCAATTTTTATTCCTAATCTGATTTTTGTGGTGCTGTTTTTGGTAGGTTGGACTGTTTTATCCCTTTGTGTAAAGACAGATGCAAAAAATGAGTTAAATAGTTCTGCTTTCTCCCTGTTGCTTGTCACCTTCTTGCCACTTTCTCCCAGCAATGGACCAATTGTTTCCTTAACCTTTTTCTTGTTTTTAACATGTTGGAAGAAGCTTTTTTTTGTTATTTTTTACTTTTGTGGCAAGCCTTTCTTCATTGTGAGCTTCAGCTTTCCTTACTTCATCTTTACAGGCTCGGGCTATTTGCTGATATTCTGCCTTAGTTATGTCCCCCCCATTTCTACTTGTTATACTTAACTTTTTTGTCTTTCAATTTGTCAGAGAGTTCTTTATGCAGCCATGCTGGTTTCTTTTGGGAGCTGTTATTTTTCTTCTTCATTAGTATTGTGGTATAAGTCTTAGAACTAGTTGGCATTAATCAATATACAATATATTTGCCTATATTAATAAACAAATGTAATAATAAATATGTGTAAAAGAGAAATTTGTCAGATTTTTCCTTGTTTAAAATCATTCATTTAATCTGCACAATAGTTCCTGAAAGACAGCACCCATTCTGCATACAGCTTCTCACCATTGAACTTTATCAAGTTCCCAGTGGATTTTATCCAACATCATTCACCACAAAACATAACAATATAGACTTTTATGATTAATTAATTAAATACACTATTTAATTATGATTTATTTAATTCATAGAGATTTCAACCTTGTCTGCTGAATTTCAAAAATGTGATTGATAGCACATGACTAGTCTGAATATGAAAATAGGAGCCCGGAACAAAACGTTAAAAGTTTGCTTAGAAATTATAATTATTATATCTTTCTGACCCATTTATATTTTCATCAGAATTTTCACAATCCAAAAGCTATAAAATACTTATCATATAGAGTACATGCCTGTGTCAAATCAGTAAGTAACAAATAATTATTTCCTAATATATGTTTTTGTGTTAATAAATACTCATTCTGATAGAGGCTCTAGAGAGGTCATTTTAGAATGAGCTAAATGGAGCACAACAAATGTAGTATTTAGCATTTAATAAGTCAGGTTTATTTATGTTTTAAAAAATATCCATTCTTTCTTCATTTTCAAAACATATGTAATGCAAACAAAAATGTATTTAAAATAGTGATTCAAAGATAAGAAAGTGAAATAAGATCAACAGACACACAAGCAGTTCCACTTAATAGTCTCCACTGACGTTTTAACTAGACCGTTTCCATGTCCATATTCCTAAATATGGCTCTGCACAGTATTCTGTGTACATCCTCAGTTCAAGCCAGCAAAGAAAATTACTAAAAAAATAAACATGACTAAAGTCTCTTTACAATATAACAGCCAGACTTGTCACAGTGATTTACATCACAGACCTTGTCTTTCACACAATACAGAATCACTTCCTGGAGAAAGATGGAAAGGGTGGGGCGGAAAAAAACCTGTTTGTTACTATGGAGACATCTTTAAAATCAGAGATTTTTCACTTAAAATGGGGGGAATTTTTCACTCTGGAAATTCTCATTTAAAGTGAGGCAATAGTAGGAAAGAAAAGTTCTAAAAGGGAGGTTCCTAAAACAGTATCCAGAAAGGTAAGACACCTATAGGAAAATGCAAAGCCTTTGCTGCCAGTGTTTTCTGGTGGTACACAAACTCTGCAGACCAAAAATTACAACATATTCCAGAAGGTAAATCCAATTCTTGGGGAGATCACAAAAGACATCTCCAATTTTGTTTCTACAAGCCTATTCATTACCTTTACCTATATACTTACAATCTCACTCTCTTTGCTAGCATGTATTATCCAGCAGGGAATGCTGAAAAAACACATTTACAGGAATATCTCTTTAATTAAAAAAGCTCAACCTATTATAATATACAATTTTTCAAAGTCCCTTAACTTATTCCTTGTCAAATTATACTTAAGAGATGAAGAAAATGAGTTTGTCAACAATCTGAAAAATTACTTGTATTCTTTCTGGCTGATTCATTATCAAGAGTTTTATTATTAAGCATTTGCCATGTAATGTTGTGAAAGGCCACTCAAAAGGCTGTATCTGCAAACTAATATGATATGAGGTTCAACTCCAGGTTTAACAGCAGCTCAGTTTACATAGAAAGAGGCATGTATGTTTTCTATAGTGTATCCAGTGGTCTCTTTTCTGCAGAACAGAGCTCTAGTCATGGAAAGATAAACATTGACACTAAGCAACAGTCAAGTTACTTCAATATTTTTTGGTTTTTAAAAAAAAATATTGACCTTTATTGCCACAAACCTGTTGGTTGTTGATATGGATAGAGGAAGAGAAGAAGTGCAAATTGAGACAGATACAGCAGAACCAAATGTATTATCACCTAGCCACCACATTCAAATGCCTCTTCCTCTTCCTTCAAACTGTGCATTCAAGTACATCTGCTTCAAAGGGAATTTTAATTTGATATTTGTCACTGTTTATTCACTAAGGACCTTCAGCACTGTCCTTTATTTTCACTTAAATCTCTCAATATATTTTGAATTAATTAAGACACCTAGATCTTAGGAAATCAGGCAAGATTTTCACTTGCAGCAGTTTTGTATTGTAGTAATCAACAGAAGTTCAAATAGTTATTCATTTAAAATGGCATCACATGCATGAATAAGGAGATATTAAATTCTTATTGTTGCATTACAGTGTCAAAAGGAAACACAAGTTCAGAATTAGCTTCTCTAATAGCTGGCATCTCACTGTTCTATTAGACCAGGAAGACCTATAACAATTGGTCCTGTTCAATTGTGTTCCCTTCCCTCTGTAGCAATCACATCCTAAGTCTTCAATCAAATATCTATACCTTTGAGTGCAGGGGGAATATAAATTTAAACCCATACCCATCTTTGCCACCCTTGGCAAAACAAAACAAAACCCGAGGGTTCAAAAACAAGTACCAAAGCATGCTTGAGAAAATGGATTTTGCAATGTCCCTTCATTAACATCACATTGATAAAAAGTAGATCCAAAAATAAATAAACAATTAAAGACTAAGTCCTCCCTCTGCCTTTTTTGCCCTCTCATGATATCTCATACATTCTTGCAAGCAAAAACACTGACACTTTTGAGAATCCATGAGGGATTTCTTTGTGAAAGGGACTCTCCCTAGGTGTACACTGCTAACTTATTTTCTTTTTCCCGGTTGCCCAGTTTATTCCACTCCTTTCCCATTTCTCACTCTTTAACTCTTATCTCAAGTAGGGAGGAAAAGAATTTCCTCCTTTTTTTTTTGGTTGGCAGCTAGGCACAATTAGACAAATTACCAGCGGAGGATACAAGTGAGGAATTATATTCAAAAACCAAAACTGGCATCATACTCCCAATATTGAAATTTCATCTTTTTATCTATCCACCCTATTTTTAGTGATTTTTTAGATTACCTCCTAAGCAATAGGATCCCAGATTGATACTCTTGTCTGGACCTAAAAGCATTTGCAATACTATATACTTGTTGGATGGTCTATCACTTTGATGTAAACAACCAGAGTTGGTTTTCCATGGCAAACCTCAATGCTAATAGAACAAAAAAGATGAAGGATGGCATTCTTAACCATCTTTCAATTCCAAATCCTTCTCCACAGTTCCTGCAATTGCTTTATCAGTTAGAGCCAAGGTGGCGCAGTGGTTAGGGTGCAGTACTGCAGGCCACTTCAGCTGACTGTTATCTGCAGTTCAGCGGCTCTAATCTCACCGGCTCAAGGTTGACTCAGCCTTCCATCCTTCTGAGGTGGGTGAAATGAGGACCCAGACTGTGGGGGCGATATGCTGACTCTGTAAACCGCTTAGAGAGGACTGAAAGCCCTATGAAGTGGTATATAAGTCTAACTGCTATTGCTAGTTTGGTAAGCAGTCAATTAGGTAAATCACTGAGACTTCTTGTATTGCTTAGCAGTCCTGCTTGATTTAACAGACAAATTTATAAAATTTAAATATTCTGGATATATTGCCTTATTAGGATAAAATTAAACCATTACCAAGATTTCAGTCTCTGCTAGTATGTGTTTAAATACAACAGGGGTTTATATTTCTTTCCCTCCTTTTCAGATTTGCCCTTTCCTCTTTTTGATAAAATGAATCATATAGTAACATTTAATTATAGCTAAGAAAAATGATTGCTACACAACCCAATAAATCTAAAGCCAGAAACATATTTTTCATGGGACCTTTGCATTGGTAAGGTATCAGACCACATTGCCACACAGGTAGCTGGATATTTTGTGTGTCACAAAATATTTGGTCCTAGGTTTGCTACATTACCTAGCCTCTCAAAGTAGGCTTTCATAACAAACCTCTCCTCAGAGCAAGAGAAAGTCATTTTTTACAATTAAAATCCTAGGTATGAAATAATGATGAAGGTATAATGAAGATGTATATAACCTCTTTTCTGCCATTTTTGGCTGCATCAGAGTTTCAATTAAAACATTAAATAGATAAATTATATCAGGACTTTGTCCAACTTGACATTTATCATTTTCACAAAACATGACCAATGCCTTAAAATGTAGAAAATTTACACACAGAGCGACAAACACACTTCAAATATCTTATTTTCACATTATGAGTGGAATCCATAGTCCATTGCAATGTGTATCTCTTAAGACTAACTGGCTCCAAGGACTCTAGATTTGTCAAAAGTGTGAAATGACTCCCAAATAAGACGCACCTTTTTCCCTAAAAAGGGGTGTGTGTGACAATCTGGGTGCGTCTTACACACTGAATACAGCATTTTTGGCCTCCTGAAACCCTGCCCCCTTCACCAAAATGGCCGTGCATAGCCTTTAGGAGGCTTCCAGAGTGCTTCTGGGGGTTGGAGGAGGACAGAAATGAGCAAAAATGGGAAATTTTTCCTCATTTTCTGCCCCCCCCCAACCCCCATAAGCACTCTACAAGCTTCCTAAAGGCTATGCATGGCCTTTTTTTGACGAAAAATGGGGCCATTTTTGCAAAAAACGAGCCATTTTGGGGAGGTCTGCAGAGTGCAAAAACTTTTTTTTTTAATTTGCCTCTTCAAAATCTTGGTGTGTCTTATACTCCAGTGCGTCATATGCTCCGAAAAATACGGTATATACAGTGTACCAATAATGCAATGTTTAAAGCAACCTTAAAATACAGCATGCTTAGGCTCTCACACTGTGAAAATAAGGCAAATGACTAATCCTTTATAAATGTAGCAAAGATATATAGATCTCTTAACTCTATCCTATCCTTTATCTTACTTTATACAAGATTCCAATATTGCAAAGCACACCATACTCTGAATTCATTTTGGCAATGACAGGTACCTAATTTAAGTTGCAGGTTATTAAATTACATGGGTTTGTATGTTTTTTCTCCTAAACCCACTCACAAAATGCATTAATTACATGCTTGAATGAAAAAGCAAAGCAGAGGGTCTCAAGTTATTTCATCATATTGAGAGGGAATACAGATTCTTAAACATATGAGCAATTAGAATCATATGTGACACCAAACTTCTTCTATATTCTAATTCAAAGTAGTGATCTTCAGAAACAATGCTTACCTCATATCCCAGTCGTGCTGCCCTTTGCAGAAGTGTTTCCCCAGCATTCTTATTGACAATAAGTCTTCGAGCTTCTGGGGGCATGGGACGACTTGGGGCAATCTCCTGAGGTGTACTTGCAATCTGCAGCTGTGAGGGCTGAAAAAAGGCAATAATGAGGAGTCTTCTGCTGCTGCTGCAGGCAATCATACAGTTTGCACCTAAGTGATTTGAGTGGTGAAGAATCTCAATCTGAAAGAGCCTCTAGTTGATTTCAGATTCTCATTAACCTGTCAAAATCTTCACTGAATTCCATACCTCATCCCCCTCATCTTTCCTTTTTTTTAAAAAAAACGGTAGTGCCATCTTCTCAATTACATCTTTAAAGTTCTATATCGATGTACAAGATTTCTATGTAATCATGCAATTTGTCCTAGGAGAAAGCTGAATGAACCCAAAGTTAATGCAAAAAGGAGATGTTTAAGAATTTAATATGGTGGTTTTATCAATCTGATAGTAATGGCAACTGAGTCATGATAAAAAGATACCTTCTCCTCAATGCTTTCAATATCTGTTATGTCATCTCCAGTCAAGGATGACCTTGTTCTCCTTTCCTGCAGTGCCAAATGTTTTGTTTTACACTGACGTTTCCCTGGCGGCTTCTCACACTCGCTGTGTTTCTGCAACAGGGATGCAGCCTGAAAACCCTCTTCTTCATCCATGCACAGCCCATCTGTCTTCCAGTTTTCTTTAATTTTCTGCTGCTTGGCAGCCAACCTTGAAGTCAAAGTATAGCTTGGCTGAGTTTGCCTTTTGCTGTTTATATTGGTGGAGAGATTCTTCATATGTGAGGACACCGGTAACACAGAGATACCTACATGGAAGGAAAGGCATTGTACACTGTACGGCATGTTGAATGGGAAGATAAATACATATCTAACATTCAATACAAGTCCTTGCATTGTTTAAAAGCACTAATCTTTATATATGTATTACACTACTATTTTTAAACAAATACACATTTTAACTGTAACTGTTAAAACAAATATTATGTAGAATGAATTGTTATAACTTCTAAGCAATGTTTTCTAATCTGCCTTAGATAAAGGACAATAAACAATCCCACAATTTAGACACCACATCACAGAAATAGTGGCAAATTAATATGATGCCAGTCTACCTTCTCAAGTTACTGCTTTGGATACAAACAGGAGAAGATGCTTCCTTACCTGTAACTTCATGATACTAAAATGGGAATATATTGCTCTTTTAGGTATAGAACTACTGAACCTTTTCAACTTGGGAGTTTTTAACAGAGCAATAGTCAAAGGACACTTGCTTTGTTATGAATATGTAAACAGATGCAGATGATTTCCAAAAGCAGAAATGGCACTTCAATATCTAATTCTCATTCTTGCCTTTGAAAATTATCCCTTTGCATATGAAAACAACTGGAATCCAATTTCTTGCAGCATTTTACAATGGTTTTATGGATCCATATAGTTAGCCATGTATCTATGTAACATTATTATAAATAAATAGCTATCTTTTGTGACTAAACAATAGAAAGCACCTAACCTTTTTTGAGAACATCAGTGTTTTTGTAAGCATGCCATGTACTTAATCCAAATGCAATCAATATGGTGTCCCATTGATAACTTCTCAAGAAAAAAAAAATCCCACAGTTCTTTCTATGTTTTGCAATATTCTACTATCGATGCCTGAAAACCTGGTTGCCTGACACATGAGAAACATGTGACAACAAGCAAATATGTCCCATAGCCATATTTTCAATATAAAACAATTCATTACTGCTACTAATCTCTGAACTAAATGAATGACTAAAGGTTGCTTTTAGAAGTATTCATATGCATATTTCAAAGGCCTGCCACACTTTTAAGATACTGGACATATCTAAAATTTTGAAAGAAGCACAGTGCCATCACACAATGACTACCTCAGACGTGCAAGTTCTGCAAAGAAACATAATGTGGAGAAGAGCTGGTGTCTTAGACCCAAAGTAAACCTCATTCTGATGAATCCAGGTGTTGTTCCACCAGAAACTCTCTTTACAAAAATGAAAAACAGGTAAATAAAAAAATGAAGCGATTTTTCCAGGAACCCTACCACAACATAATGGTCTAAGCCTCCAAAACACATTGCTTACAACCTACAATTTTTTCAAATTCAACCAATTGTTCTTTTTCACACCTGGAACATAATCTGTGCATTCCAAAAATTCATCTTTCTCAAAACGTTTTTTAACATACAACCTCCCTCCCCCACAAATCATTTACATTCCATTCCCATTCCATTCTAACCATAGTTTTGCCTTTTTTTATAATCCATCCTATGTTTCTTACTTTTTCTATCTGTTCTTCCGCTATACTCTACCCACCATCTCTATTTGAAGCATGATGGAGTACATGTCTTCATTTTTTTTTACCCCTGCAAAACCATCATAATGCATAAACCAAGGACTACCTGTATTGGGAAAATTATTTGTTTTCCATGTGTTCATTTTCCATACGTTTAATTTGAATGGAGAAATGCTGACATATGTAAAGGAAAACTCACAGTAACTTGAAATAGCAGAGCTGAACCTTCTCGGTACTCTACAAAATAGGCCTACGATTTTACTGACTTTCACAAGATATAGCCTGATGTTAAAACTTAGGAAGATAAAGCAAATCAGCCTTCTCAATACATACACTGTTCTGAAAAACAAAAAAAACTAATTTCACTGGAGTAGGGAAGAGCATTATGTCCAATGTCCTGATTCTCTGAACAGGATTCTTTTACTTCTTAGCTAGATGGAAAACACATCTTTCACAAATGGCATTTGTAGAAATAGATTCATGTTTTGAAAGTATAATAGAAGAACTTTGTTGGGTTCACCCTCTGTACAGCCTCTGTACAGTGATCAGCCTCTGTACAGGTTGCATTTAACAACTGGGCAGGGATAATAGCTGCAAAAAATTATGCAAAATAGGCAGGAATGTGTTAACTGCTCAGCAAGGTCAGGATTAGTTAGAGTCTTTTCAGATTATATTATTCTTATATTATTGCTATATTATTATGTGGTTAATCTTTCGTGAGATTCATAATCTTTGGGGCTGGTTGGTGGCTCAACAGCTCGAGTCCCAACCAAGGACCTAGGAATTGTTAAGGTAACGTCAGAGGATATAAGTTGTTCCAAGTAGGTGGTTTTTTGTAGTCAGAATGTTCACGTCTGTACTTCGTGATTTTTTCTTGCTGTTTATCTTCAATTCATGCATCTCCAGGTATTGCAATGTCAATGAAACATACTTTTTTCTTTTCAACTATTCTTATGTCAGGTGTGTTGTGGGCCAAGTGCCTGTCAGTCTGGATTCTGAAGTCCCACAAGATCTTGACTTTCTCATTCTCTAAAACCTTCTCAACCTGATGGTCCCAGTGGTTTTTGCTCTACTCAAATCCAAACTTTTGGCACAATTTCCAGTGAATGGTCTTAGCAACACGGTCATGGCATTGTAGGTAGTCAGTTTGTGAAATTTTGCTGCACCCACTGATGAAGTGGTCAACTGTATCGTCTTTCTCATTAGAGAGGCGACATTTGCTGTTGGTGGTAACATGTTGAATTTTTGCCTTCATGTAGTTTTGGCTAAGGCTTGTTCTTGAGCTGCCAAAATAAAGCCTTCTGTTTCTTTTTTCAGTGCTCCTGATCTTAACCAGTTCCAAGTTAGCTTTTGGTCAGCTTTGCCTTCAATACTTTTCAAGTATTGGCTATGCAGAGCTTTGTTTTTCCAATTTTCAGCTCGCTTCTCAATTACTTCTTTCTTATATTCAGCTTTTGACTTAGTTGTCTTTAAAAGGCCTCTTTTATTTACTTCCTTAATCATTGATTCTTCACTTTTCTGGATGTAATCATTCAAGCTGCGTTTTTCTTCTTCCACCGTCTGTTTTACTTATAGGAGACTTGACCACCCTCTGCTCTTGGTAGATACAATTGGTCAACATCACTTTTAGGGTGCAAAGCATGATTCATTGTCATAAGCTTCCTTATTTTTCTGTCCAAATTGTCCAACTCCATCTGGGTCCAGTCAATTATTCCTGCAGAGTATCGAATCACAGGTGTAGCCCAGGTATTTATGGCTTTTATGATGTTTCCTCCATTCAATTTGGACTTTAATATCTTGCAAATTCGTCAAATGTACTTGGCTGAAATTAATTCCTTGACTTTATTATGCATTAAGTCAGAGGCCTCTAAAATCCCCAAATACTTGTAGCCTTCTTCTGGTTTTACTGCCTTTATCATTTCTTCATTCTCAAGTTCTATTCCATCATCTTCTATGACCTTGCCTGCTTTGGTTCCCATTGTTGCACATTTGTCAATTCCAAACTGCATACCAATGTCTTGGCTAAATTCTTTTGTGCTTTCAATTAATAAATTCAGTTCAGCTTTTGTTTTACCAAACAGCTTCAAATCATCCATGTACACCAAGTGCAAAATTTTCAGTCCTTTCTTTGCAAGTTCGTATCCATAGTTCATCTTCAAAATGATTGTCAGTGGTAGCATTGAGAGTATAAAGAGTAGGGGTGAAAGGGAATCGCCCTGGAAAATGCCTCATTTAATTTCAACTTCACCCAGTTCTTCTTCATTAGCTATAAGCTTCGTTTTCCAGAGGTTCATTGAAGTTTCCATGAATTTTTGTATGTTGCTGCTGATGCCAAAGATTTTCAGGCATTTCTTGATCCAGCTATGGAGAACTGAATCAAATGCTTTCTTACAGTCTATCCAAGCCATGAACAGATTGGTTTGTCTTTTCTTTGAATTCTTTAAGATTAGTTTGTCAATCAGCAGTTGGTCCTTTGTTCCTCTTGCATTTTTGCAGTATCTTTTCTGTTCTACAGGAAGCAAGTATCCATAAATTTGGTTTGCAATGATATCAGTAAGGAGCTTGTATGTTGTTGGCAAACAGGTGATTGGCCTATAGTTTCTCGGGTCCTTTCCTTTTTCTTTATCTTTTTGGATCAAAAAATGTCCTTCCAGTTGTCATCCATTCATCATTTTCAGGTGTTTTTAAGATCTGGTTCATTTGGGTTGCCAATCTTTTGTGCACACTTGTAAATGCCTTTAACCAGAAGCCATGTAACTCATCTGGTCCAGGTGCACTCCAGTTCTTCACTTTTCTTGACTGTCTTTGCACCATTTCTTTTGTTATTTTCACATCTTCCATTTTTTGCACTTTAATAGAATCTTCAATCTGTTTGATCCATTTTGCATTTCTTTTTTTTTTATAAATTATTTTATTTTTTTCTTACATAAACAACACATACCCACAACAGTGGAAAAAAAAAACAAAGCAAAAAAGAACAAGAAACAAAACAGAGGGGGAAAAAACCATCATCACATATAGCATGTCATTTAGTTACAGGTGTTTTAACATTTATCATTCTTATACATTTATTATTTCATTTAATAGGTAATATACGGTTTGGGTTGCTTTGTTTACCATCCTTTTATGTTGAGATGGTACTTCCGCCAACCCAGATATAATTTAGTATCATTTCTTATTCCCTTACCTTTACTAGTTTATCCTAACTATATTTCCCCCCACAGACACACTTTGTATATACACAACTATTAAAAAAAACCACAAGTATATGTTATAAAAAAGTATATCAGCAGGTTACAACAAGTTTTTGTGCATCTCTTCCATTAATTCATATTAATTCAAATATCTTAACTCAAATGTTTACTATATTAACATCATCATACCTCCACTTTTAATTGACTACAGTTATTTAAACATCCTTCATCCTTAACCAAAGATTTAATCCATAACCACATGCTAGCATTTCATTTACTTATTTATAAAATCCTCCATTAACATCAAATCCTCCTATCCTGTTTTAAATATCCATAATATTTAATACCAAAAATTTCATCCTCCATATATTTAATTTATTATCATTTCCTTTCTTTATTTAGTTATATCCTATATCATAGCATTTTCCCCCTATTAGTTAAAATTTAATTGTATATAATTTCATTTTATTTTTTATAATAATTATTATTGTGATTAATAACCTTTATATATAGTCCAAAGATATTTCTAACCTTCCCTTCTCATATCCAATTATTATTTATCATAGTAACTCAACATTATATACATTACTATCATTATCAATTATTATTCAACTATACCTATTACAAATGAATTTAACTAGGTTTAACTAATTTTAAATTATACTCTTCCATCTATCAGCCTGTGTCTCTCCAGTAACAGAACAGCCTTAAATCTGTTGCCATTCGTGGATCCAGTTCTCCAAACATCTTTATGAGCAAGTCCATACGAAGAAATCTTTGCACCTTTTTGCTTATGGTGCCTCTCATATAATGCTGCCGCCCTCTTTTTATTTCCTTTATCAGCTTGTCTTTAATTCTCAGTGGTGGTATCAAATGTTTTGCAGATGGTATTTCATAAAGTATGAATTCTTTAATGCTTCTCACTCCTCCTGCGCCCTGTCTTTCGAAGTAAATCTTCTGTGTGGCTGCTCCCCCTTCAGACATTCCATCTTTTTCTCCCTCAGAGGTAAACCAGTTGCCCCGAATATCAGCAAATTGAGAATCTTTATCTCTGACATCCTTAGTTTGTATTTGAAGAACATTCTCAGTTTTCTCCTTGTATTTTGTTGCTAAAAACACCAAATAATGCAATTTTCTCTCAATTCTATCTTGTGTGGCAGATAATTTCTGTAACGCTGAAAAAATCATTTGAATAGACGCTTGAATAGACGCCATGTTTGTACGCAGTTAGTATTTTTTCTTGAGAGCTCTGAGGTATTTGCAAATAAACGCAGCAAATAAATGCATTTCTGTTGTGGTTCTTGTTGTTTTCTCACAAATTCTTCCAGAATTTCAAAGCTTTCTCTTTATCAGGCTTTTTATTTGTTGGATTTGGATTTGGATTTTGGAAGTTTATTTATATGCCGCCCTTTTCCCTGGGGGGACTCAGGGCGGCTCACAATCCAAAAGGAAAGGGGGGAAAACAGACTTTTTACATATAAGACAATACATAATTAAAACACAACATTCATACCATTCGGGTGGGTTACAATCTTAGCCCCAGGCCTGACGGGATAGCCAGATTCTGAGGGCTGTGCGGAAGGTCTGGAGGGTGGTGAGGGTACGAATCTCCATGGGGAGATCGTTCCATAGGGTTGGAGCTACCACCGAGAAGGCTCTCCTCCGCGTGGTTGCCAGTCGGCATTGACCAGCAGAGGGAACTCGGAGGAGGCCTAATCGATGAGATCTAATAGGTCGTGTGGAGGTAATTGGCAGTAGGCGGTCTCTCAAGTACCCAGATCCACTACCATGGAGGGCTTTATGGGTGACAAGTAGCACCTTGAAGCGTATCCGGAGATCGACAGGTAGCCAGTGCAGCTCGCGGAGGATAGGTATGTGGGTGAAGCGAGGTGCACCCACAATCGCTCGCGCGGCTGCATTCTGGACTAGCTGAAGTCGCCGAATACTCCTCAGGGGCAGCCCCATGTAGAGCACATTGCAGTACTCCAGCCTAGAGGTCACAAGGGCACGAGTGACTGTTGTGAGAGCCTCCCGGTTCAGGTAGGGGCACAACTGGTGCACCAGACGAACCTGGGCAAATGCCCCCCTGGTCACAGCTGACAAATGGTGTTCAAAAGTCAGCTGTGGATCCAGGAGGACTCCCAAGTTGCGGACCCTGTCTGAGGGGTGTAATGTTTGACCCCCCAGCTTGAGAGATGGAATACTTGCCAAATTGGTGGGAGGGAAACACAACAGCCACTCGGTCTTATCTGGGTTGAGCACGAGTTTGTTAGCCCTCATCCAGTCCCTAACAGCTTCAAGTCCCTGGTTCATCACGTCCACTGCTTCATTGAGTTGGCACGGGGCGGACAGATACAACTGAGTATCGTCCGCATACTGGTGGTATTTTATCCCATGCCGCCGAATGATCTCGCCCAGCGGTTTCATGTAGATGTTGAAAAGTAGGGGGGACAAGACCGAACCCTGCGGCACCCCATATGTTAGGGGCCTAGGGGTCGATCTCTGCCCTCCAACTAACACCGACTGCGACCTGTCCGAGAGGTAAGAGGAGAACCACTGCAAAACAGTGCCTCCCACCCCCACCTCTCGCAGTCGTCGCAGAAGGATACCATGGTCGATGGTATCGAAAGCCGCTGAGAGGTCAAGGAGAACCAGGATGGAGGCATAGCCTCCATCCCTGGCTCTCCAGAGGTCATCGGTCAATGCGACCAAAGCGGTTTCTCTGCTGTAGCCAGGCCTGAAGCCGGACTGGAATGGGTCAAGATAGCTAGCTTCCTCCAAGGACCGCTGGAGCTGAAAGGTCACCAACTTCTCAACAACCTTCCCCACAAAGGGGAGGTTGGAGACTGGACGGTAATTGTTAAGAACGGCTGGATCCAAAGATGGTTTCTTCAGGAGGGGTCTCACCACCGCCGCTTTAAGTGCAGGGGGGAAAGACCCCCTCCCGAAGGGAGGTGGTAACAACCGCCTGGATCCAGCCCCGTGTCACCTCCTTGCTGTTAGCAACCAGCCAGGAGGGGCACGGGTCCAGTACACATGTGGAGGCACTCACAGCTCTCATGGCCTTGTCCACGTCCCCAGGGGCAACATCCTGAAACTCAACCCAGCGATGGTCTACCAGATTATCCCCCTGTGCCTCGGCTGGATCTGCAGAATCGGAGTCCAACTCCGACCGAAACCGAGCAACTTTGTCCGCTAGAAACTGGACGTAATCCTCAGCCCTACCCTGCAGGGGATCCTCCGTATCCCTCCTATTTAGGAGGGAACGGGTTATCCTAAACAGGGCGGCTGGGCGCGACTCAGCGGAGGCGATCAAGGTGGCAATATAAGTTCTTTTTGCCGTCCTAATTGCCCTGATGTAGTCCTTGATGCACGATGTTAGAAGTGCTCGGCTCGATTCGGATTTGTTGGATCTCCACAAGTGCTCTAGGCGTCTCTTCCGGCGCTTCCTCTCCCGGAGTTCCTCGGTGAACCAAGGGGGCCTCCTGGATCCACAGCCTCAGAACGGCCGTAGTGGCGCAATCCGGTCAAGAGACTCCGTCGCTGCCGAGTTCCAGGCAGCAACCAGAGTCTCCACCGGACTGTGGGCGAGAGTATCAGGAATAACCCCAAGCTCCGTCTGGAACCTCAAGGGGTCCATAAGTCGCCTGGGGCGGAACCACCTGGTCGGTTCCTCCTCCCTACAGTGGAGGTTTGGCCTCCGAAAGTCAAGCCTCAGTAGGCAATGATCTGACCACGACAGGGGTATGATCTCACTGCCCCTCAGACCAAGATCACAAGTCCATCTCCATTGTTACTCCATCTCCATTTTCTAAGCTTTTATAAAACTGGTGCTGATTTGCTCTGAAGTGTGAGTTTTCCTTGAACTGAGTTACTCGGTTTTCATACCTTTTAATCTTTTCAGCAACGGCAACAACCCTCTGTTTCAGCTCTTCAATTACTACCGCAATCTCCTTATTCTCCAAATCGCATCTTACTTCCAGGCTGCTTTTGACCTGCTTGTTCTTTAGCTGACCTTGCCTTAGGTTCTTCAAGTTGCTCAAGTCTCTACCAAATTTTTTGATCTTCAATTCCATCATCATCATCATCATCATCATCATCATTATTATTATTATGTTAATCTTTGATGAGATCCACAGCCTTTGGGCTGGTTGGTAGCTCAACAGCTCAAGTCCTAACCAAAGATCTAGGAACTGTTAAGGTAACATCAGAGGATATAAGTTGTTCCAAGTAGGGTGGTTTTTTTGTAGAATCAGAATGTTCAAGTCTGATAAATTTAAAATTTCCAAATAGCGAGGTAGCCCTTTAGGTATTGCTCCAAGAGCTCCAATTACAGTCGGGACAACACACAATTTCTTTTTCCACAGTCGCTCAACTTCAATTTGCAAGTTCCGGTACTTTGTGATTTTTTTCTTGCTGTTTATCTTCAATTTGTGCATCTCCAGGTATTGCAATGTCAATGAAACATATTTTTTTTCTTTTCAACTATTCTTATGTCAGGTGGGCCAAGTGCCTGTCAGTCTGGATTCGGAAGTCCCACAAGATCTTGACTTTCTCATTCTCTAGAACTTTCTCAACCTGATGGTCCCAGTGGTTTTTGCTGTAATCAAATCCAAACTTTTGGCACAATTTCCAGTGAATGATCTTAGCAACGCGGTCATGGTATTGTATGTAGTCAGTTTGTGAAATTTTGCTGCACCCACTGATCAAGTGGTAGACTGTCTTGTCTTTCTCATTATTGTTGTTGTTGTTAGATATGATACGATTGTTGTTACTTATAGTATTTAAATTATCACCTTTTTATATAAACTGCTTTGGAGCACCTTATATTTCTGGAAAATGAAGTTCACAAGTAAACTAACTGACTAAATAGGAAAGAAAAGAAAGATGTGGTAAGGAATCTTGCCAGTACAAATTAGACACAAAGAACAAGAGATTCAGGACATCATCTGTCACTTCTCCTAACATAAATCAGATAAAAGCTGATGTCTTTCTATCTCCCATCTCCCTGAACATGAAGATTTAGCTCAGAAGTTCAAAACCTAATGGAGCAGCCTATTCCCATGAGTGATCAAAGATTCAGAACATTTTATACTTGGTTTAATTTTAACCCATTTGATATAGTCATATTTTATAAAATCTCTTGCGGACATTTCTTGAGGACATTTCATTATCCAACTAGGTAACATCATCATCATTAGCTCAGAGCACTAAGAGCTCCACAATAAAATTAAACATTTTCAAGTGATCATTATCATCCTTGCTATCATTATATAAAAATTGTTCAGGATTGTTTCTAAAAAACATAAACATAATCATCTAGGATATTGGTTTTAAAATAATTAATACTATATCACACTTTACAAATTTGGCAAAACAAACACAACTAATTTAATAGTGTTTCTTAAATCTTTCACATAGGAACAACTGATGTTATAATACACAATGAAATAATTACATTAAATATATTGTTATATTATATTATTTTATGTTATGTTATATTATAATATAATTATATTATATCCCCCCCAAAATCACTACTGATAACTTCTAGCACTGGTGGCAGCATGCGTCACTAAATAATGCTAAATTTCCCTAGTAATCTCTGCATACCTGGTTCATTGTCACTTGTTTTGAGGGACTCTTCAGACCAACTTCTATTGCTTTTGACCTCTGACCTTTTCTTGGTGTGCCTTTCTTCTGTGCAGTCTTTGACCTTTGCAGTGGCCTCTGGCTGAACAGCCTCAGCTAAATCTTTCCTGCTTTGCCGGCCCAACTTGCCGGGTGGGGATCTCTCTGGTGATACCTGCTGCTCCCATAGTTCCCTAAGATGCTGCAGATGACGCTGCTTTTTGGGATGAAGCCCTGTTAATTCAATGCACACCTTCAGGTTGGTCACCTCATTACAATTGGGCTCTTCTAAGTGGTTAGAGGAATTGTTTGTCATTTCCCTCTCAGGCCAGTCATCTAATGGAAAAATAACTAAAAATTAATCAAAAGGCCCTGAACCTGAAACAAAAGCTATAGTTCACTTGTGGGGCAGATTTTTTTCAGCTTCACCATTACACTTGAATTTTAAACATTTTGCTCAGAAAGGGGTTGCATGCATACAGCCCTTTGCATTGTCCAATGATTACATTGTCCAATGACTTAGTTTTTAACCTTTCAAATTTCCAAATATAATTCAGGGAGAATTTTGGATTGGTAGAATCAAGGCTATAAAGGGGGATGTAATTCATTTCACAAACTATGCCTTAAAACAGACCAACTGGGGTTGATTACCTTTAGAGGTCTTCTTTTTTCCTTTTGATGCAAATTCTTCTTCCGGTTCTTCTACAAAGTTTTCTTTAGGGGTTCCATTATTCTGCATGTTCTCACCAGAATGTTTACGCTTTCGGTCCAGATGGTGGCACGGAACCTGGCTTATATCTTCTAAAGATTGAACATTTGTCTTTTCGTACACAGTAAATCTCTCCAAACAAATATCTGTAGGAGAACTTTTGTCCTCAGGAATTTCAGAACTCTGATCATGGATATTTTCTGTGTCATGAAAATAGCCTTTAAATAAAGCCACATTATTAATTTGGTTAGTTTGCTATGCAATAATGCATTTGATCTCTTTTTAAAAAATCTAGTGTAGTGACTATTTTCCTCCCTCCCTCCCTTTCTCTAATCTAAAACACAAATCTTTTTCAGGCTGAATATTAAGAGATCTGTACAAAAACCAATAGGAAAACCAAATTTATAAAAACTTTACTAACACTTCACGAAACTATTATTTCACTAGGAAAAGAAGTGGTTACAACAATATTGCCTGCCTGTAATAAAAATGCGGACCAAAAAAATATAACTTTATAAAATAGATCCGTAATCTGAGGTTCCAGGTAGCATGCAAAGATTTTGAGTAAAGTCCCCCAAACTTTAGATAAGGCTTTTAACCCTTGCTTCCAAACTGAAATCTATAATATAATTCTGTAGGAGGAGGAAGTTACTAAATACACAACTGGCAAGATAATATACAACTGGCAAGATTTTCATTATGTTTTATATGAAATAAATTCATATGCAAATGAAATCAACTGTAGTTTTGCTCTGATCCCAGCCAGTGTTTTTTGCAGTACAGTCCCCATCCCATCACATCCTTCAAATAAATAGCACAGTCCTTGGGTGGGAAAAAGCTCAGCATCCTTTTTTAAAAATGTAATCTAGATCAGGAATGGAGATGGTCTGTGGACAGAATGTAACCTAGCAGTCTCTCCTGTTATGCACTAACTCTTCCCATTATTCCCATACTATCAGCTCTTTTCCCACTGAGAGGATTAGGAAATTACATACCTTCTTATCTTTTCTCTAATATCTAGCCATTAGTTTATCAATGAAGAGAGCAAGGCAAGGAGACTGGAGAAAGGTATTTTGACTTTAGCCTTATACTTTGTCAGCCTACAATTCTCTGAATTATGGTAATATTCATACAAGTGTACGCATTGGGTATCTAAAATATTTCAAAAGTACAATATAATTCCATATGTAGTTCAACGCCTATATGTCATTACTATTTTTCTTCCAGAACTTTGCCAGTCCTCTCTCAGCCCAACCAACATTCTAGTGTTGTTATAGGAAAAACAGGAGGCAAGAATACTAGAAATGTTTGCCACTTTGATTTATATATAAATAAAAGCAGAATAAAAATCTAATAATAGTAACAACTTTTATTATTTTACCAAACTATGCCAGACACACAAGGCCATGAAAACTGATTTGATATTTTGTATCCTTAACATTGCCCTAAACCTTAAATGTAATGCTATATATACAATATAGCAAAATTCACTTTGACATATCAGTTATTTCATATTGCAGAAATGGATCTAAACAAACCAAATTCTGTATGAGAAAAATACAAAGATGAACCTTGAAACTACAATATTATTTCCCCTTTCTCTTAGGTTCATATGCCTTTTTTATATTTTTGTGATTCCAGGTATTGTGTGATTTTTTAAAAAAACATTCTCTCCTTCTATTTCTTCCTCCTGTCTTGTTTGTCCCATCTCCCACATTCTTCCTTTAATTTATCTCATCCATCATATTATTGACTTAACTTCTTCCTCTTTTTTAAACATGCCTTATTTTTCTTAGCATCCCACTAAAATGGTTGTTTGCAAAGCAGACTTGTCAAGTATAATCCTAAACTCAAGGTTGACTCAGCCTTCCAAGGTCAATAAAATGAGGACCCAGATTGTTGGGGGCAATATGTTTGCTGACTCTGTAAACCACTTAAACAGGGCTATAAAGCATTGTGAAGCAGTTTATAAGTGTAAATGCTATTACTATTTACTCTAAAGCAGGCATGTCCCACCCATGGCCCATAGGCCACATGAGCAGCTAGTAATGTGGCCCTACAAGATAATAGAAAATATAAAAAATAAAGGGAGTTTATTATTTATATATATTAACTATATTACATATTTCATCTGCAATCTAAGACAATTCCTCTTCATTCAATGCAGCCTAAGCAAGCCAAAAGGTTGGATAACCATGCTCTAAAGTGTACAGTCTGTGGCAAATGTTTTAAGACTGTAATCTTGCAGAAGTTATAAACTTCAGGAGTGAGGCTACTTTAGAAAAGGAAAGTTTTAAACTGAGTAGTTTTACAGCTGCAACCCATACTTATTATTGGGATACTGGTAACAAGAAGTATTATGTACATCACCTAAAACTTTTAAACAAAAAATGGTATAAGGTCTAAGAAATAAATATGTATTTTAAGATAAAGCTATTTTTGTTTGCTTTTTTGTTATCTCCAAGTCATAATAAAGGCAGTAAGAAACAGCCCCAAGATAAATGTCTGCAAATCTTTGCAACTTCTTTTTCTATTAAACAAATGGTATAGTTAGCACTTTAACCCCTTAACTCTTATTTGATCTCTGTACAGATGCATTATTTAAAAGACTGTATTTTAAGGTTTTACCATTTAGCAAAATGATGTTTCATTCCTATCAATTGATAACCCCAAAACATGGAATATGACAAGATCTAGATGTGCATTTTTATTCAGCCCAAGATGCTTAATGTTCACTTTTATTCCAAGACATTATATACATATCCCTCAATAATTTGGCACCTTTTATACTATATAGCATTCACAATAACATTTGGTATCAAGGAATAAGTGGAAATGGGTGCTGGATTGTTTATTTTGAAAATTTCTACTTTCTGATTAATTTTAAGGTTTCAAGTCATAGGATCAGTCTGAACATATATTTGATAACTACATTTTATAGAAACAAAGCCATTAAGTTCCAGAAGAAAATATGTAATACAATAAAATTAACTGGATAATCACATTATACCATGTTTCTTTATGCATGCACTGCTTCTTAAAATTATTTCCAAATATTCCTTGACCAAATACACATTGATTTCAGTCAACTGATATTTATCTTAAACTTATGCCATGATTGCCTTTTATTCAAAGACAAACAATATCCTTATTGTTTGAACTTTGGTACCTTTGATAGGGGCTAGTTCTACACTTAATCCTGTCACTTGCTATGGCCTGCCCAAATGCATGAGAGGAGAAAAAGTAACTGCTTTTCTTTTAACTTACAAGTATCTTTGTGTTTTCTACACTCACAGAAAACTTAGCTGAAACCGAATGCAGCCATAAAAAACGCAGACAGAAAAGACACTATAAACAAGCCCTGGATAGCAGCTTCTGGAACAACAAAATCTTTTCAAAGAAATTCACTGACATTACTCAGACAGAGGTCTCCTTATGTTATATTAACAGTGCTTCAAAATATTTTTTAAATTGGTAGGTGAGTATATGAATCATAAGCAACATATCAAAAAGGTAAGGAAATAAACCAGTAAAGTGTAATTGAATTTCCTATTGGTTCAGATATTCAATACATCAAATAAAAAAGTTATATATATACTAAGTACCCCAACTATTCATCTCCCTTTTCAGCAAGTAAATTAGTTCTCCACCACAAATCTACTAAGACTAATGTATGCTTACATCTGCTTTTGTCATTTGGCCCAGCAATGACAACTTCTGAAGGGACAGAGTTGGGCTTTTTCTCATCATTTCCTTTCAAGTTTTCCCATTCTGCTTGGTTGAATTGGCAGATCTCTGAGTCTTTGGTTGCTACATGGCCTTCTCTCTCTTTCATCTCCAACTCTGAGAAGCGCATCATTGCACGCTAGAAAGAGAAATGATATGAAAAAATACTCACAATAAGAGCTACTTTATTTACCTTACCTTAAATGAAAGTACATTCAAATGAAAGTGCATTCAAATGAAAGTACATTCAAAATGAAATATGTAATGCATAAAAATTGAGATACATAGATTTGAACTATGTATAATTACAAAAATGTAAAATCTCAATATGCAAATGATATTGTGTGTGTATATGTATGTTTATATATATGTATGTATGTATATATATATATATATACACACACACACACACATATACATACATACATACATACATACATACATACATACATACATACATACAGAGAGATGCTATGAAGTTGTTTGTGTATAATATAGGCAAGCAAACACACATTTTGAAAAATATAACAAGCAAAATAGAAAAACAGAACAATGAATAAAGACGATCATGGCCCACAACTTCCCTCTGTGTGTTTTGAAATGAAATTTTAACTCAAACTTTTAAGAGTCTAATAATAAAAATTTGAAGAACTGACCTCACAGTAAGCAGCAGGTAGACATAAAATACTGTCCTCTTGTAATCCTTCCATCTATGTAATTAAAATGGGCACTCAATGGATCATTTGGATAATTTCATCCATTTTTATAAGCATCAACCAATTCTCTTAACAATGCAAACAATTTGGCTTAACTCATCTTGTCATAAATTGTAAATTTAACCTACAATATTTGCTGTCATTCAACATTAAATTCATTAAAACTTTTATTCTTTTATGCTATGCTTTTGCTTAGTAAAGAAGTTGCATTAATTTACCAAAATGCAGCTCCTTTATCAAATGCCACATTCAGAATATTAATTAGAACCTTTGCCATTACTGTACAATGCTGGCCAAACAAGCTGGCAAGCTATAAAAAAAACTACCTATGCAAATAAGAAACACACATTTTTCAGCTCTTCATTATTATATACTTCTTGAGATTAAATTATTTATTATTTACATTTGATTTGTATCTATTAATGCTTAACTTCCTCTCATCTCATAGCAGTATCCTCATATATGCAAATTTATCATTAATTTTGTCAAAAGACTTAAATTTGTAATATATACATACATTCTCCCAACCCACAAAACATCTCCTTTCATTCTCAACTGCAATTTTATAAAGCAAATATTGTTTTTGGTAAGTTATTCCCAGAGACTCACCTGTAAGGCCCGTTGTTCTCGACTCAGTTGACTAGAATCTGCATACAGTTCAGTTGTAACACACTTGAATCGGTCACCTACGTAACCAGCAGAGTTTGCTATTCTCTTTGCTAGCTTAGATGGCTTAGGTTTCAGGAGTTTGCCATCATTAGATTCCATACCCTCAGTCCCATCTTTGGCATATGTCTGATTGATTTCAACATTTGACTGTGCATTTCCCATGCAAAGCTGTTTGGCATCATCTGGCATTTTACAAAAAGACATAGCCAAGCCATCATTCCCATGAGCAGTCTCTAGAAACACAGAAGAAGGGGGAATAGTCGATCTCTCTCTATTATGGCTTGCTGAGAGATCATCTTTCCTTAAGTTGAAGATTGATGGGTGTGGATTGTGAACTTGCTTAAAGTTGTACACTTCATGGAAATTATTTCTCCCACATTCTTCTCTCATTACAATAAAATCTCTATGCTGAAAGACTTGTTCCACCTTGTGCTTTGTAGGGTCATGTATTTGATTACCATTTTCCATAGGAAAACTCAGATTTGTCAGACCAGTTTCACCTTTTGCATCTTGCTCATCTCTCAATTCTGCAAACACAAGTTTATCACTTTTGGTACTATTTTTATTATGACTTGAACTTTGGTGTGATTTCACATTTCGCTCTGCGAGTACTTCAAAGTGTAACTTTGTGCTGGTTTCTAGCATCTCTGGCAATCTGTTTCTCAGAGCAGGATCTTCATAACGGAGCCTCTCATGTGATCTAGATCTCCTTTCTAATTTATCATCTTTTAGCTCAAGAGCTGCATGGGATAACAACATTGGATGCACCATTCCCATACCCAGTGCATCTTGATATGTCATAAAGTCACCACTGCTAGTTGGTAAGCTGTATGGAATAGTAGGTTTAGGAGCCAAATGCCCAGGGAAAAGACTGCCACTAGGTAACAGAACCGGATGAGGATATACAGGTCCTTTTCCATGTAGAGACAAAGGACCTAATGCTAAACCATCTGGAATTGGATATGGGAGATAGCTTCTTGGATAGGGCAATGGTGGAGATCGGAATGCTTCATTTGGAGAAAAAAATATGGAACCTGGAGCAAGAGTGTTTTCATTTGCTTTGAACATAGGTTCTTGATTATTGCATTTAGCTGCCTTATTACTATGCTTTGATGGTGGTGATGACAATGACAATGACGATGACAATGATACTGAAGGTTGTCCTATATGCTGTATGACAGATGCAGTGGTTTCTACAGAAATGTTAGTTTTTGGACAATCTACATTAGCATTTGGAGCTGGAGAAGCAGATGCTGGGCGACCTTCAGTTGATAAAGAGCCTGAAGTATTATTAATTACTGTTTCCGTACCTCCCATCCTAGGGCAAGAAGAACTTCGTTGTTGAGGTGTTACCCAGCCGGGGGGTTTGTTTTTCAACAGAATGTTTTTGCCACTGTTATCTTCATTAGGAGCTGGACCAGGAACCACCCAGGAAGAAGGTGCAGTGCTAATTATCTCAGGTCTATAGACAGGACAACCATTTCCAGGAGAAATAGTTTCTTTTGGAAGATCACCTCCAGGTAAAACCAATCCTCCTCCAGCCCTGCTATGAACTAACACAGTTGGTACCATTTTGTTAACATGATCAGACTTGGTTATTTCTGTATCAATAACTTTTGATGACAAATCCAGGGGTTTGTCAATGATATCTTTGGTAATAGTTTGCTGCTTTTCTAATAATTGAGGGGATCTGCTATCTTTCTGGTCATGGCCTGTTTTCCTTGCATGCACTGCAGGTTGCTGAGAAATTTCATTTAGATCATGTGCTTTGGGAGCTTTCCCATTTGAGACTCTGGAAGAAAATTCACTGCTTACATTCATATATGGCTTGGGGACTGCAATTGAAGGAGAGGTTGAAATTCTGGAAAAGTGTTTGTGGAACTCTGAGTAAGTATCTCCAACCTGTGTTGGGAGATGCATTCTAGGCCTGGGTGAATGTGACAGCAAAATAGAAGGATCAGCTGGCATATTATTAGCAGCTGGCTTACCAGAGGGAACTCTGGGTGGTTTACTATTCTGAATATGTAGATAGGTATGAGAGTCTATGGGATTTGCTGGACTTACTCCCATCTTCCAAGATAAGCCTTTATCTGGACAGTGTCCCAAAGGGGGAATTGCAGGTGATGCTGATGTAGCCGAGATCCTCATCGGTGAAGTTAATGATGATGGAATGTGGGGAGCAACATAATGAGAAGGTGGCAAGTATAAAAAACGTTCACCATTTGTACATACAGGCGAATAAGTCACATGCTGTGGCAAACTAAAATTGGACTGCTGAGGTAGTAAAGCCTTATACATATTCAATGAATACTTATTTGGTGATTCAAGAAAAGGATAAATAGCACCCTCCATATAAGGATTTACCCAGGGTAGCCTTAGGTAACTAGCACCATTGATGCTAAGAGGATTTTGTTTGTCACTTGAGCTTCTGTCCAAGCCTAAGGTCTCCCCAGTTGAAACAGAACTCTTTTGTATTCCAGGTGGTGTTTTGTAAAGAGCACTGAAGCCATTTGGGTTCTTTACAGCTCCATTTTCAATTGCTTCAGTGGGATTAGACTTGAACTGTATCTCTGAGTTCCTTTCAGGACCAAATCCAAGGCCAGCAATAGCACTTGTAGCATCCCGGGTCTTGTCTGAGCCAAGTCCACATAAATTGGAATAGACAATACTACTGGGGACTCTAAGTCCTTCCCGCATAAGTCCAGAACGATCCATAGTCAGAGCTGCAAGGCTGTCAATGTGATGCACAGCTGTTGTATCCTTTGAGGAATAAAAAATAATGTTACTTTGGCATCTTAATGAAAATTATAATCAAGACTACAGTTGGTATTTTTAATCAATGGGAACAATAGCCTTTCTATCATTAAAAATAATTTACATCAATAAACATTAAAAAAAAACATTTAAAAATTGTATAATGTTTCACACAGGAATGAAAGAAGTCTTCTTTTGTCAACCAAGTTTGATTTTTTTTAAAAAATTAAGAATAACTTGACAAGCATCCAGATCCTTTTCTACTTAGCAAACATCTATGTAGATACTATCTTTAAACAATAATCTCTCAAACTTTTTCCTACAAATGACACATTCATAAAAATAAATAGATTTCAATAGTCATATATTTATCATCTGTGGTCCTTTTTTAGGGGGATCATTATAGAACAAATGTCAATGCACTGGTATACATATCCATGTATCTAAAGTAACAAATGAGAGAAAATATCCAAATAATACTTTTAAAATTTCTCCTTACCAATTAGAATAAATTCCAACTGTATACAAACACTTAACAAAAATTTCCATGAACTCAATAGGATTTACTGTAAGTAAATAAGTATAAAGTAGCATACCATTATAACTTCAAAGCCTACTAATTCCTAATAGGATATAACCTGCTGTCTGTGAAGATTCTCAGTCATCCAGGTCATAGTTGTGCAAAGGTGCTTTTTCAAAAGGCTGGACTAGTTTTTTTCCTTGAAGAAGAGGAAGCTAGCTAGGCACTCTCAAGATACTTAGACTGTAGTAAGAGTTCATATCCAAACTTTTACAATTATCAATCACAGAATTCCTAAGTGTGGGATGGGTAATTGTAATATTATTTGGAACTACTGTAACTCTTCATAAACTAGGTATATCATAGAATAAGAGGCCTTAGGACTAAATCTAAACAAAATATAGCATGGGAAAGTTTTACCATAAAGCCTTATTCATGGCACAAAACAACTGTTGACTTAACTGAACGGTCCTTCTATGTGTGCTGCGGGAGAACTTTGGGTTAACTTTGTCCATTAGCCTACAGACTAAGTTATGAAACTGTTTTTTTTTCTTTTTTTATTTATTCATTTTTCTCCAAATATACTTTTTTATTTTCCATTTTCATAACATACAATCACATGTATACTATTACATAGCCAGTATCCTATTGTATTAAGTAGTAATTACATCAGTTCCTCTTGTCATCAACGCCCAGGAAGATAAAAACCCATTATTAGCTCTTCTGCTCTCCATACACCTCTTTCTTCTACCTCTCTCCTACTTCCTTCCTTCCCTCCATCATCCTTTCCTAGTCTACTTCCCCTTCCTTTCTCCTTCTCCTCTCTCTACATTCCACTCCTTCTTATCCTCCTCATCTTCCCCCCTTACCCTCTCTCCTATCCCTCTCTTCCCATCTTTCTTCTCTCTTCTGCTTCCCACTCTTCCTCTCATTGGTGTATTTCCGCTTCTGAGAAAACTCCAATCTATGTTGATGGTATTCATGCTTCCATATCAATATACTTAACCTATCTTAGTTTTAAAGAAAAAATAAGAGAAGACAGTATACATGTGCAATCATATTACATTAAAATTTAACACTCCTCGTCAAGCCTAATATACATCCCTCCCTCCCACCCTGCCTCCCAACACCCCACCAGCCTTCCCTCCACCGACTTCCCAGAACCCATACACGGTATAAATCTTTAACAAAAACAGTCTAAAATATATTGGAAAAAAGAATAGAAAATTAATAACATCTTTACATTGAACTTAGCACCTCCTTGCAAGGCTAGCTTTAAACAATTTATATCATTCCTGATCTTAATTATAAGCTATCTGGAATTTCTTAGTCCCATATTTATTTTGTATATAATCAATCCATTTTATCCTGTCTCGTTTATATCTCTCGTTTGAGTGGTCCTTAAGATATGCAGATATTTTAGCCATCTCGGCTAAATTTGTGACTTTCAATGTCCATTCTTGAATTGTAGGAAAGTCTTCCTTCTTCCAGTATTGCGCCACCAACTATCTAGCTGCAGTTATTAAGTGCAAACTCAAATTAATCTCTACAGCTGTACAATCAGTAATTATACCTAACAAAAATAACTGAGGAGTAAACTGTAAGTCTGTAAGTAATTATATCCTGTTTTTGTACTATGTTCATATTTTCTATTGCATGTCTAGGAATTGCCCACATGGGTATCTTATCATTTAAATTGTACTGATATTTTTTTCAAACCCGCAGTAAAGCATTCCTTAAAATATGACTTTTAAAATTCTTGTCCACTTTTTTGTTATATAGCAGGTAAGCATGCCAGTCATATACCAGATCATACCCCTCGATATTAAGTATCCTATCATTTGTTAAATCAATCCAATCACTAATTACAGATAATGCTACTGCATCGTAATATAGTTTTAAATTGGGTAATTTCAAACCTCCCCTCTCATGCACATCTTGCATTATTTTTAGTTTTACTCTCGGCTTCTTTCCTGCCCATACAAATTTATTAATACCCTCTGCCATTCTAACAGGTTCACATCTTTTTTAAGTATAGGTAGCATTTGAAAAAGAAATAAAAATTTAGGTAAAATATTCATTTTCACTGCTGCTATTCTTCCCAGCAAAGATAACTGTAACTTTTCCCATTTTTTCATCTCTGTCTGTATACTATGCCAAAGTGGTTCATAATTATACTTATATAATTTCCCATTTGAGGTTGAAATATGAACTCCTAAATATTTGACTTTCTTAACTATTTCACATCCTATCATTCCTTCTAGTTCTTCCTTTTGTTTAGTATTCATATTTGTAGCTAGTATTTTTGTTTTCCCTAGATTTATTTTAAATCTTGACACTTGACCATATTGGTTAATCATATTCATTAAGATCATACTAAATTCCTGCGGTTGAGTTAATATTATAATCAAATCATCCACAAAAGCACGCACTATTCTTGCTGCCTAATCTTAATTCCCTTTAGGCCCTCCAAGCCCCGTATTTTATTCAGCAATATTTCCAAAGTTATAATAAACAGTAATGGAGACAAGGAACAACCCTGTCTTGTACCTTTTTCAATTTGAAAAGAATCTGTTAAGCTTCCATTAACTATAATTTGAGCTGTTTGCTGTTGTTATATTGCTTTAATTGATTGTAAGAAACGTTCTCCTATTTGCATTTTTTGCAGTGTTTTCAACAGGAATTGCCAATTAACTCAATCAAAGGCTTTCTCAGCATCCAGAAATATGAGCGCGGCAGGAATTTGGTTATTCTTTCCCAAATATTCTAGAGCATTAACTATTAATCTTACGTTACTTCTCATTTGTCTCCCTTGAATAAAACCTGTTTGATCATTATGAATCAATTGTTGCATAACCAACATTGACCTATTTGCTAGTATTTTAGTAAAGATTTTATCATCTACATTAAGTAGTGAGATAGGTCTGTAGTTTTTCGGTTGGGTAATATCTTGGTCTTCTTTGGGTATCAGGGATATAAGAGCTGTCTTGAATCTTATTAAATAATTCCTTAAGAGGTTCTGCCATTCCTAATTGTAGATTTTTATAGTAAGCCACTGTCAAGCCATCTCTACCAGGTGCCTTCTCTGCCTTTAACTGCTTAATTACCTGTAAAATTTCCCCCGAAGTTATTGGTTGATTCAGTCTTTGCCTCTGCTCTTCTTTAACTATGGGTATTTTTTCTTTATCCAAGTATCTCTCTATATCTAGACCATTAATTTTGTCACCCTTGTACAACACTGTAAAGAATTCACGGAAGACCTTTTGAATCTCACCCTGTTGAAACACTTCTTTCCCTCTGTAGTGCAATTTGGCTATGTTACGAAATTTCTGTTTTTTCTTAATCTGATATGCTAACCATCTACCAGATCTATTTGCATTGCAAAAAGTATTATGTTTTGCATATAACAGACTAGTGGCTACCTGGTCTGAGATCAACATATTAAATTGGTCTTTTAATAAGGTAATTGCTTCTTTAATCTTTATATCTCCTGGTTTTAAAGTTAACTCTTGCTCTTTCTTCCTAATTTTATCTTCCAGTTCTGTTCGCTTTTCCCCTTGTTTACGTCTATGTAATCTATTTAGATTTATCAAAGCTCCTCTCATATACACTTTACTTGCATACCATACAATTTCCATAGATGTACCCTTATTCATATTAAAAACAAAGTATTCTGTTAACAATTTTTTACATTCATTAGTATATTTCTCATATCTAAATAAATTTCCATTCAATCTCCAAGACCTTCTTGCTTGCGTCACCCCTCCCAACTCCATCCAAACTGGATTATGATCTGATAAAACTCTGGCACATATCTTTGTCTTCTTCACCCTAGAAAGCAAATCATTGGTAATTAGTATGAAATCAATTCTGGAAAAGGATTGATGTCTATCAGAAAAGAAGGTAAAATCATATTCTTCTGCATTTCTTTCTCGCCAAATATCTCTCAGATCAAAATCACCCATCATATTGAAAAAGGACTTAGGTAGTTTGGCTCACATTTGAGTATTTGGGTGAGAAGCCTTCTTATCTTTCTTAGTGTCCATAACACCATTCCAGTCACCCAATAGTATGCAGGACGTATAATCCCACTGTACTAATTTGGCATGAAGTTTTCTATAAAATCCATCTTGTTGTTGATTGGGAGCATATATTCCCAGTAGCAATGTCCTTTTCCCTTCTAATACCAAGTCTATTGCAATATATCTTCCGTGGGGATCTGCTTCGATTAATTCAGCTTTCATATCCTTTCTTAAGTATATAACTATACCATTTTTCTTCTCTGTAGCAGAAGCTATAAAATGTTGTCCAAATCTTGTATTAATCAGATATTTTTGATCAGTTGATCTAATGTGAGTTTCTTGCAAACAAATTATATCATTCTTGAACTGTTTAAGATTATGATATATTTTCTTTCTTTTCTGTGGAGAGTTTAATCCATTGACGTTCCATGTTAGAAACTTAGTTGTCATCTTTAGCTCCCTGAAGCTTTTTTAGAGCCATCTGAACATCCTGGAGTTTAACCTTGGGTCTGGCTCCTCCCACTGCTTCTAATCTGGTAACTGTAGCATCTTGACCGGTAACAGGTGTTTGTTGTGATTGTTATTTTTTTAATTGTTGATCCATTCATCTGGTAATCACACGGTTTTGTCTTTGTTCCTTGGCTCCTTGTACTTCTGAGAGAGAAATCTTGTCCTTCTTGTTCTCTTTCTCTGGGTTCATGTGGGGCGGGATGTCCGGCCTTCAAGATATTATGGTAAAAATCTTGAGCTTTCCATACTGAATTAAGACGGTATCTTTGCCCCTCAAAAATGAGTGCTAGCCCAACTGGTGCATCCCATCTGAACTGTAGCTGACGATTTTTAAGCTCTTCGACTAAAAAGGCATAGTCTTTCCTGGATCTTAGCATTTGAGGTGGTATCTCTTTCAGAACAGTCACTTCCTGACCCCCAATTTGAAGCTTGGTTTTATAGGACTCTTGCAATATCATATTCCTCATGTCTCTTGTAGTAAAGTATATCACAATGTCCCGTGGAAGCTGCTTCTGTCTAGCCAGCCAGGAGTTAGCACGATAAACCTTAGAAATTTGCCAATCAAAATTTCCCCCTGGCCTTCCCATCAGACTATCGAAAGCTTCTGAAAGAATCTGTTTCGAATTTTCCTGATTGTTTTCACGCAAACCTCTTATTCTTAGTGCAAGTTCCATTTGTCTATACTGTAACATAATAATTTCTTTTTCAGCATTTCCGACTTTTTGTTGCACCACATCCATTTTCGATACCAAATTAATATTGGCATCATTAAGATCTTCTAATCTGTCTTCAATTCCCGAGACATATTCTGTTAACGAATTAACAACCCCCAACATATCATCCCTGAACTGTCTTTATCAGACAGTTCGTTATGAGCAACGGATATCTCCTCCTTAAATTTTGTTTCCATCGTAACTACATGATTTTTAAATGCTTCAGCCAATTCCTTCTGAAAAATTTCTTTAGTTAATGGCTCCCCTATGGTGGGAGGAAGTAATGACTGTAGTTTTGTGCCAGGGGCAGGCGAACAGCCTACACTTTTTGAAGCCGGGGGGGGGGGACCTTTTGGATAGGGTTTTGCTTAGAAGCCATTCCAAGTTTTAATCTTCTTCAGCCAATCAATAAGCCTCTCTCTGCTGGTCGATTGTGCAGCTGTTACTATTCACTTTAGTATTAAATCACTCCTTTCCTTTGAAGTTTTAAACTCAAGTTGAAGTTTAAACTTCATAACTCTTTAAGTTATGAAACTGTTGACCACACCTCCTCTGACTGGAAGAGTTCAGTTTTGTATGAAGGCGCAGCCAATCCAAGAGATGCAAATATGAGTTAGGACCGGAATATGAAGGTCAAATGATGTCATGGAAGGAAAGTTCAAAGGTGAGTCCCAGAACTCATGGACCAGCTGCTGCCAAGGGTGGGGTTGGATTCTCCCTCAGCACACATTTAAGTACCGTTCAGGTAAGTCAACGGTTGTTCTCCTGTGCGCTGCTTGGAGAATCCAAGCATGGGACATGCCAAAGCAATGAAAACTAAGGGCGGGAGCTAGGCTGGTCCAGGGTTCTGGAAGTTGAAAGAACCCTTTGTAATACCCACTGCTTGAATGAAGCCTCTGCCAAAGCAAACACGTCCAGTTTATAATGTTTGACAAAGGGCGATGGTGATGACCAGGTTGCCTCCTGAATATGTCCTCAATAGAGGCTTGCATTGTCCAAGCTGCTGAGGTGGCTGCACTCTGGGTGGAATGTGAAGTGATATGCTTGGGAACTGGTCTAGATTAACTTTCATAGTCAAGGGGAATACACGTTTTCAGCCAGCATCTGATGGTGTTGAAAGATGCCTTCTGGCCCATAGACGCTGGCTGAAAAGATACAAATAATGCTTTGGATTTCCTGAAGAAGCTGTTCATTTCACATAGCGACGGAGCGCTCTTAGAAAGCCTAGATGGTGCTACTGTCTTTCTCGTGGGTGCACGGGGTGCAGACAGAAGTCCGGGAGGATAAGCTCCTGCACCCGGTGGAACCAAGTGTTGATCTTGGGGAAAAATGATGGATCCAGCCAGAGGACAACTCTGTCTGGATGAAATATACAGAGATCCTGGCATACCGATAGAGCCGACACCCTCCTAGCTAATGTAACGGCTACAAGAAAAAACATTTTAAGGGTCAATAATCTAAGGCTGATGATACGGATGGGCTCGAATGGTGCTGTAGTGAGAGCCTGGAGTACCAAGGTCAAATCCCACATGGGATAGCAATAAACCACAGGTGGCTTGAGATTTACAACTGCCTTGAGAAAAGTTCACACCCTCTGGTGTAGTTAGGGTATGGCCGTGGCCACCGTCGACAGCACTGCGAGCTGACACCAGAGTGTGCTGGGCATTAGCCCTTTGCCCATGCCCATCTGTAGAAAGTCAGGTACCTGAGATACTGAAGCCAAGATGGGGTCTATGCTGGAGCTGCGGCACCACCTGCAGAAAGAGAGCCAGGTGGCATCATAGATGCGTGTAGTGGATGGGTGTCTGGCTGCCTGAAAAGTTGTTATGACCCTGTCCGAGAATTGCTGCCAGGCTAGGATATCCTTTTCAAGTGCCACATGGCAAGTTGCATCCATTGGCGGCTTGGATGGATGAGAGCCCCCTGGGAAAGGAATCTGCCATGGTTGGGCGGATTTGGGTGGGGAGCCCTCACTAATTCCCAAAATTCAATTAGAGCTAGTCGGACTGTGCGTAGCTCCAACCAATTTATACTGTTCCACAGTTCCTGTGCATTCCAGCGGCCATGCGCTACCGAGACAGGGCTGTTGTCCATTCCTTTGGTTTGGTTCTTTGAATGGGCATCCTCTATGTAGTTTGGATGACTGCCACCATAGGAATGACCCGGTCACCTTGGGCGGTAATTGTACCCTGGTGTGGGAATGGCTGGTGTGGGCTTTCTGGAATGGGAGCAGGAACCATTAGAGAGCGTGTGCATGGAATCGTGCCCAGGGAGCAATGTCTATACAAGAAATCATTTTCCCTAGGAGCTGGGAAAAGGTTGCCAATAGTAAGGTTCTCCTTAGCTGAACCTGACTCACCAGTGCCTGGGTGCTGTTTCTGCGCTCCTGAGATAGAAACACTTCGCAGAGCTCAGAGTTTATGATTGTCTTGAGATGCAGCAGGCTGGTGGATAGCTGCAAGTGGCTCTTTGGGAAAATGATGACGAATCCATGAAGCGTGGCGATTGTGGTCTGGAGATCTTGCCTTGCTTGGACGTGGGATGACAAAAGAACCAGGATGTCGTTGAGATAGCAGTTTACTCTAACTGGTAGTGAGTGAAGATAGTTGGTGATAGCTGCCAAGAACTTCATGAAGGTCGCGGGGCCAATGGCGATTGTGGTCTGGAGATCTTGCCTTGCTTGGTCGTGGGATGATGAAAGAACCAGGATGTCGTCGAGATAGCAGTTCACTCTGACTGGTAGTGAGTGAAGATAGTTGGCGATAGTTGCCAGGAGCTTCATGAAGTTTCATGGGGCCGATGAGAGGCCAAACAGTAGGGCCTTGTACTAAAAGTGGCACCCTGTGAACTGGAACTGCAGGAACCTCCTGTGTGCCAGGCACAGGACAAACTGGAACCGCACGTGGAGGTAAGCTTGGGCACGTGGAGGTATGCTTGGGCACATGGAGGTACGCTTCCTTGATGTCGGCCAATGTCATCAGACCACCCTCACAGATACAGCCCAAAATGGTCTTGAGTGACTGCATCTTGAAGCACTGATATTTTAGGTGGAGATTAAGTCTTTTCAAATCTAAAATGGCTCTCCACCACCCTCCCACCCCACCTGAGCTTTGGGTACTAGGAATAATATCAAATAAAATCCTAGTCTTTCCTGTCCCAGGGCACTGCCTCTATGGCTTGGGTGTCCAACAGGTGTCGGATCTCAATGTCCATGAGGCCCCTTTTCATCTGACACCTGGGAACAGGGCAGCTGATAAATTGCCTTGGGGGGATGGAGAGGAATTCTAGTGTGAGTCCCAGCCTCACTGCTTAAATAACCCAAGCATCTGAGGTGGTTTCTTCCCATTGGTGCGCAAAATGATGTGAGATGACCACCAATGAGGCCATCCTCTTGGGAGTCACCTATAGCAATGAAAAGGCCGATTGGAGGTGCCACAAAATGGCCGTCGGGCGTGAGGTTGTTGCTGGGTCTGCTGTCTGTTTCTATCTCTAGCTCCAAACTATTCCTGAGAATCTCGTGTCCCTGTGTGTATGGTTTGTTGTAACTAGGGAGATATGGGGTTGGAGCTCCCCCAGTATCTGTGGCCCAAAAGGACTGGCACCAAAAATATGTCTGAGTCCTCCTGTCAGTGTGCCTACGAGGATGGGAGCACCTTGCGCTTATCCCATGTCTCTATTAAAATAGACTCTAACACATCTCCAAATAGCACCCTTCCCTTAAAGGGAGCAGATGCTAAGTGCCATTTGGAGAGCATATCTGCCTGCCAATGGCAAAGGCATAGGAAGAGGTGTGAGGTGACATTAGATGCTACCACTTGGGAGGCAAATTTGGCTGCATTGAGGGTAGCGTTGGAAGAATATTCAACTGCTGCAATCAGTTTATTTACATCCTGATGCAAGCGCATATCCTCTGGCACTATTCTTGCTTGCAGTTGCCTAAGCCAGACAAGTGAAGTCTTATTAAAAAATGAGGCTGCCGTAGCAGCCCTCAGCACCCGTGCTGCTGCCTGGTTGTCTTGTGCAGCATTAGTTCGCCTTGAGGTCCTCCACTCTAAACCCATCTGCCACCTCTGAAGGTACCAAGGCAGTGGAGGCCAGGGCCGCTATAAGTGCTTCCATGGTGCGGAATTGCAGAATTCCTTGTAACTCTGGGCTCGAGCTATAAAGCTTCCTATTGCTATTGCTGGGAGGGGGGACAGCAGCTGGCTGCGTACATTGACATTGGACCACATCCAAAAATAATTTAAGGGCTGGAATTACATCTTGTTCCGAGACCTGCTCTGCAAATAGGCAATCTGCAAGGAACCGAGGTGCTGGCCTGAGTGCTAAAGCCTGCCATATTAGCCGTGATCTTAGCCTTATATAACAGTGAGTTGAATAAGGCTGGGTGAAATAACACAGAAAATGCGGGTTTGTCCTGAGCTGGGGCCTCATCCTCAGAAAGTTCCTGATTCCCCAATCACTGAACCTTCACTATAAAGAGAAGGTAGAGGGGATGGGGGATCCAACTGAGAGGTAGACAAGGGCCTGGGTAAGGTAGAATGACAAGGGGGTTGCCCCCTACGTTGCAGCTCTACATCCACACTCGGTGAGATGGCTGCTGCTATCATGTCCTAAGACTAAAGGAGGTATCCTCCTCAGGCCTCAATCCCGCAGCTGTGGGGGTGAATGTTGCCACCGGCACTGAGTGCACAGGCACAGATATAATGGCCAGGCCAAAGTCAGCTAGTCACTGAGGGGATTGGGGTCCCAATCCTAGGTCCTTGGCAGACAATCCCTTCGGTAGAGGTAAATCCGGAGACCAATCCTGGGTCCCTGCCATGTTAATAGAAGACCCCGGCGGAGGAGATGAAAGCCTTTCCACAGTTAGGGCTGGCAGTGACCTGCTAATAGCTACAGTAGTTGAAGGGTTGGGCAGATGCTGCCCCTTCTGCTTATGCCTGGAGTTCCTGTCTGCAGCTGCAGACGAGGTGCCTGCACGGGTCCTACTACAGGTGTTTTTTGTAATGGACCTTCCCACCCTGGTGCTAACCCCGTCAGGGTCTGTCTGCAGTAAGGGGGATGACCCGGCCCCAGTGCTGCTATTAGAAATAGAACGATCTGCCATTATCCCAGCAGACTCAAGCTTATAATCACGATCCCTTCATCTCCTTAGAATAGGGCCAAGAGCAATTCGCAAGCAGTTGCCACAAGTGTTGCTGGAGCAAAGAACACGCAACCACACTGCTGTAGACCTTGTCCGCAATGGTGGAGTGGTGGCGTACTGACCTCCCAAAGCTTGTGGTTGGCGACTGTTATTACGTCGCCGTAGCTTTCGGCGTGAAAAAACACAAGCCATTGCTTCTCAGCTGAGGAAGAAGGTGCGAATTTCAAACTTGCCTCCAAAATGACTGCCCGTCGTACCCAGTGATTGCTCTGACCACTCAGAATGGTGGTGGCTGCTCAAGTTTTGCCGCTGAGGCAGCTTCCCAATTCACAGTCCCTGCAAGTAGGGACTGCTACACGGCTCCACTCGCCCTCAGGAGAACGCAGGCTTTAAAGTGTTTGCTGGAATTTTTATAGTGCTCATTCACCTCTCAAGGTAGGCTAGTACCCAAAACTATACCAAGCGGCTATCCATTGGAACGGAAAGCCACCCCAATGCTGCAACCGGATCAAACTCCTTTAAGCTAAGGAAATTAAAAGGCTACATACAAACACTAGTAATTATGCATTAAATATTGTCTATTAACCTAGAGAAAATATATTTACGTCTCTTCAGGCTGGACTGAGTTAAAAAACTGAACTCTTCCAGTCAGAGGAGGCGTGGTCAACAATTTCATAACTCAGTCTCTAGGCTAATGGACAAAGTTAACCCATGCTTGGATTCTCCAAGCAGCACACAGGAGAAAATAGAGATCTTAATGTCTAAATACCACATCTGAACCATAATGAACTAAATGCTTCATCATCTCCAACTGTACTTAATTATTTGTAAATGAAACAATATATAACAGGTTAACAACAATTGTATCTTTAATCTGTATTATCAGTTTCTTACCACACTGTGGTTCAGGTGATTTTCTTCCCTTAATTCCAGCCTGCTTTTCAAGACATCTCCATCATTTACAGGGATTTTCCTGTTTTAAAGGGATGTTTAAAAACAGGTTTAGAAATAAAATTATGAGATTTATATTTTGATATGACTACTTTTTCCTATTAAGCTGTACCTTAATATGTATTTGTGAATACTATGGATACATAGTATTCCGGATTATAGGCAAAATAGTGCAATGAAATATTAAGGAGCATGAGAATAATATCTACAGGCATTCATTCAGTTTTGAAAGTTCTTTTTTTATAAAAAGAAGTGTTTTTTAGAGACGTACAATAACCTTTCTAGTTAACATTCCAGGTTGGTTTATCTTTTTTTAAAAAAATGAAGGAAGTAGAAAATTATCACACTGTCCTAATATCATACAAAAGATGAGCTGTTCAGTGACAAAGAGGAAGCCACACATCTGTGCCTTGGCAGTGTTGCGGCCCAGGGACTTGTTATCCTAAAAAATGCCAATAAAAAAGCTCCTTGGTGCCAACTTTCAAATCCCAGGGACACAATTGCTGACATACAGCAGAAGGAAAGTTTCATCATTACCCAGAAGAGTCAATTCTAATCTATGATATTTAAAGTGACACAATCAATATATAAGATAAAGCAGCACCTTTGATTAAATATTGTACCAAAACACAGCTAGCCAAACACTTTTATAAACTTTTATATGTATCCTTTTATTAGTGCTTTGATAATGTAATGCCAAAAGTCCTCAACTACCATGTATTGTAATCTTCTTTCTTTCCTTCCTTCCTTTCCGTGTCACTTTAAACTAAAAAGAAAAAAGCTATATATCTTCAGCAAGGTTAGCAGTCTTAACATAACCTCTAGGAGAGACATCAGGTAATAATTGTTTGTCATGTCCCTTCAGAGTGTCGACAAAATGGGTTTCAGAAAGAGAAAAAAGTGGGGTGTCAAAAACAGAATCAGCTACTATGTGCATTTTCAATCAGAAAACCCTTGAGGAAATACGCTCAAAAGAACAATGTTGTAACATTGAATACAAGTATTGTACTTACAATCATTTTATCAAGTTTCCCATAAAACTTACTCTGAAAACTTTTATTTGTAAAATGGGCAAATGAATGCAATGTTCTCTACTATGGTAATAGAAAATCTCCAGTAATAATGGTAAAATTTACAATTTCTGATACATAAATATTTACCTGTCTTCATTAATTCCACACATACGGACCCTCTCACTGCTCATCCAGCTATGAACATTGCCATACAGGGGAGTTGCAGAAAGCATGACGTCGCCACTTAGAAGAGATTCTTTCTTCCCAAGCGTTTACAATCTATTTAAAAACAAGAACATATGGAATTGAGAAAACTGGCCTAGAAGGAAGTGCAAATATCACAGCAGAATCACCAGACTTTTTTGATAATTAATTCTGAATGTGGGATTGGAAGATAATAAAAGTGCATAGTTTACACACACACACACACACACACACACACACACACGCACGCACACACACATACACATGCAATGAAAAAATTTATAGATCAGATGAGATAGATATTTTTTTCTTCATACACTTTCTGAGAATTATGATTTATTCCATTCTGTTGACAAATCTAACATTTTTAAGAGCTTCATTCAAATTTAGAAAACTAAAATCATTCTATTTTTATGAACAAAATACACCTGGCTTATACTCAGAAGAGAGATGACCATTTAATATTCCAGCAAAGTTAACCTATATATACCTATTTCATTCTTCTACAATATTACTTTGAAAAACATAATGGAACTAGGCTCTAGAACGAATAAGCCATCAAAGGAAATCCAACTAACACTAATTAGTTATATCATTTATTGTATGTATTCCTGGCTCAGCTAACTAAAGATGTTAGAAATTGTAGTCCAACATAGGTGATAGATCTATCTACTATACGCCAAACAGTAAAACCATAAAATATATTAAATAAACAGTACCAGCAGAAATCTATTATCTATCTAATGTGCTGCTTCAATCAGTGGAAAAAACAATATGTTAGCATTTAAAATACCAGAACAAAAATATTAAAAAGAAACTAGAACCAAGAAAACAATACTTTAGCACATTGGAAAAAGGATAAACCAAAGTGAATCACAACTATAACATCAATATACAATTAGGGAACAGATCACTCACTCTATTCCAAGGCCTTCTGAAAGAGCCAGGTTTTCAGACTTTTATGAAATCACAGTAGGGTTAGGGCTATGGAGATTTCAGGGGAACAATGTTCCACAAGATAGGAATACTTACAGAGAAGGCACATCTCCTATAATGCTGGGACCTGGAACATGTCACTTTACCAAAACAACAGGAGAAACATGGTACTATAGGTAAGCAGGTCTAAAGCACAACCAACACCTTCAACTGCACTAGGAAGACCAGGATAGCTACTTCAGTTCACAAAGCAAAGATGCTGAATGGACAAAACAGAAGTTCCCATAACTACTCATAGGACTGTATTCTGTATCAGTTGTCACTTTCAGTAATTTTCAAAGGTAAAGTGTAAAGTGGACTTCAATGGTCCAAATTTGAGGTAACTATGAAAAGGATTTCCTGATCCAGGAAAGAATGTAATTAGTGAATAAGATGGATTTTTGGGAAAGTGTTCATGGCTGCAACTGCCAGCCTAGTCCACTGAACATAAATTGAGGGCCCATGAGAATTCCCAAATTATGTACAAATTTTACCTGGAAGAATTAAATTTCTGTAACGGGAAAGTTCTTGAAACCAAAGCCATTCAGTCCAGTGGTGGGATTCAACCGGTGTAACAACTATTTCGCTGAGCATTTGAAAACTTACCTTCTACTGCAGTCCCTGTGCAAAACAGCTGAGGCGCGGCAATCCGCTCTCAGTTGGGCTTCAGAAAACAGAATATAGGTAAGTATCAGGGACGTACAGTCAGGGGAGACAGGGGAGGCGGGGCCTCACCGGTATCATGAGGAAAAGAAAAGAAAAATTAAAAGGAAAAAGGCTAAGGGTAGTTGCTGCCAGAATGACTCTGCTTAGTGCTAACTGCAGGGGGAGGCGAAAAAACTACGGGCCTCCTTTGCATAAGGAATTTTTCGCCTTTTAACCCTTGCTCAGAGTTAAGCAAGGTTTAAAAGGCGAAAAATTTCTTATGCAAGGGAAGCATGTGGTTCACTGCCTCCTGGTCTGGGAGCAGCAGGTCTTGCCTAAGTTGCCTTTTTCTTTTTACATTTTCATCATGGCGGACAAGAGAGTTGAAATGATCCTCTGACACAGCTGGAAAAGGTGGGCCCGAGGGAGGGGACAGGGGGAGGAATTCAAAATTCCAATCATCCATCCCCTATAATATGCAGCTATAAAGTGATATTTGATGTTTGACCGAGTATATAAGTGTAGTAATATGGGACATCATTTTAAAATGGTCAGTTTCCCATAGAAAATTATAGTTATTCTTGAACACTTCCCAAAATTCACTGCAACATGTATGTATTATTTGGTTCACCAGTTGAAACATAAATAATTCCCTGAAGAATATTTAAAGTGGTAAAAAGAAGCTGACTTCTTCAAATGAGGAGCCCGGACAAGGCTGGAGCGAGAGCCGCGGAGGCGAAAGGCGAAGAGGGGTGGGGGTGGGGTGTTCCAAGAGGCCTCCTCCCTTTTTGCACTCCGCAAGCCAGGCCCACAGCAGCAGAGGCTCAGCTCCACTTCTATCACCCCCTCTCCGCTCCAGAGAAGCCGGCCGCGGGCGAGTCTCTGCAGCCCCGGTTCCGGTTCCGTCTCCAAGCAGTTCCGGGAGGAAATGGGCCAGCCCCGCTTCCCTCCCCAGATTTTCCGGGAGCGGAGGACCCGCATTCCGCTCCCCCTTCCAAGCCTCAAGTGGCCAGCCTTTCGCCTCCGCGGCTCTCGCTCGTCTCGTCCAGGCTTCTCCTCGACGGGCCTGCCGGAGCGCTGGGAGAAAGCGGCGGGAACCGAGGCTGGCCACTCGGGGCTTGGAAGGGGGAGCGGAATGTGGGTCCTCCTCTTCCGGAAAGTCCAGGGAGGGAAGCGGGGCTGGCCTGTTTCCTCCCGGGGCTGCTTGGAGATGGCTTGCAGAGTGCAAAAAGGGGAGGGGGGCTCTTGGAATACCTCCCCACCCCTCTTCGTCTTTGGCCTCTGCGGCTTTCGCTCCAGCCTGGGCAGGAACCGGCGCTCTTCTGCTGCGGGCGGGACATACTCCTGGTGGCCTGCGGCTCTGGTGCCTGCAAGGTGGAAATGTTTGCCCTGCGGGGCAGGCAAAAGCTGAAAGAAAGCACCCCACTGCTTCTGCCTGGCATAGAGGTGCCCCGTGCCCTGCAGCTGGGTCGGACATAGCTGCAGGGCACAGGACGCCTCTATTTTAGACATAGCTGCTGCGGGGGGGGGCAAAAGCCACTTTCTTTCATTTTGCCTCACCAGCCATAAGCTTCACCGCACGTCACTGGTAAGTATAGAGCAGGGGCGGGTGGGCGGATGCAGTTGAAAGTCGGAGCAAATCAGTTCGCTCCCAGCTGATAGTTGGAGCTACCAGTTTGCCTGAACCAGTAGAATCCCATCCCTGATTCAGTACCATTCCAGCCTTTATAGACTCCAGATACTTTATAGATCTCCCCAACACTAACTGGTTGGCCAGGGGTTAAAGTGTAAAGTTTCATATCATCCACATACCAATGATGGTTGATCACTTGCTGATGGATGGATGTCATCAAACACTGTTATGTAGCTGTTGAATAGAAGCAGGAAAAGTATTAAGCCCTTTGGAACCCAATACAGCAAAGGTTTCAAACTACCGTATTTTTCAGAATATAAGACGCACCTTCCCCCCCCCCCAAAAAAAGTGGGTGAAAATTTAGGTGCATCTTATAAACTGAATATGGGCGTTTTTGGCCTCCTGACTCCTCCGTGTATCATATTTTTGGCCTCCCCGGCCCCAAAAAGCACTCTGCAGTGAACCACATGGGCCATTTTCGCCAAAAATGGGCCCATTTTTAGGCTCCCAAGCTTAAAAATTGTTTTTCCAGACCCCCAGAAGCACTCTGCAGGCCAAAAGCAGGCTCTGCAAAATGCTTCTGGGGCCTGGGAGGGCAAAAACACAATGCAAGGAGGTCTTGGGAGCCCAAAAATGGGCCTGTTTTTGGCAAAAATTGGTCCATTGTTGATGAAAACAGACCCTGCAGAGCACTGCAGAGTGCTTCTGGGGGCCTGGGACGTGATGCACTGAAGGCATGGGAACCCCAAAACAGGCCTGTTTTTGGTGAAAATGGGCCTTGCAGAGCCCTGCAGAGTGCTTCTGGGGGGGGGGGGCAGGGAGGGCAAAAATGCAACACATGGAAGCCAAAAACTATTTTTTCTTATTTTCCTCCTGTAAATTTAGGTGTCTCTTATAGTCCAAAAAATATAGTAGTTGTGTCCTCACCTACTAACACATATTAGAACCAGTGCAAAGAAAGAAGAGAACCATCATGACCTCATTTCCATACCTTGAAGATTGTCCATAACCATACTATGATTGAAGATTTGAAATGCCACAGACAGATCAGACTAGGGAAATTGTACTATTTCTATCTCAATCTTGACATTCCACAAGGGCAATCAGTGCCCTGTCAGTATTATATTGAGCCATACAAAACAACAACATCAACAACAACAAGCCGCATTGAAAAAGGTCCTGATTCTTGGATGGAGCAAAGACACAGATTGGACTCCAAAGGGAAAGCAGAACAATTTTATGAAAAATAGTTTGGACCACAAGAGGAAATGTAGCATTGGCTTACCTGATAAGCTCATTTTCTGAAGAAGTGGAGATAGCATCCCTGTGTGAGTTATTCTCATATACCATCCAATAGAACTGAGTCTGCAAGTCCCTCCTCTTCCTGCTGAGATCCCCAGCTTTTTGTATGAGACTAATATGCAGACAGACGTGCGTGAACAAAAAAATGATCTCTCCAAGAATAACGGCCCGGATTCCAAGGGTGGGGCTGAATGCTGTCTCCATTTCTTCAGAAAATGAGCATAGGTAAGCCAACACTACATTTTTCTGACTCAATGGAGACAGCATCCCTGTGTGGAACATACCAAAGCATGTCTAGCATCACAGATGAGAAACCTTCCGGGATGAATCCCCCTGATTAACCCTGACCAGCTGTAAGACTCTCCTCCCAAAAGCCGCATCAGCCGATGTGTACCTGTCAATCCTGTAGTGTCTAATAAAGGTAGATGGAGACGACCACGTGGCCATGCAATGGTGCCCGTGTGCCCCAGGTGGTCGCCCTACATGTCGAGTGTGCCGTAATGTTATCTGGATTGGGCTGAGCCTGAGAGGAATATGCCTTTGCAATGCATGCCCTGATCCACCTTCCCAAGGAGGCAGGTAACGCCTTGAGCCCCATAGAGTCTGGCTGAAAAGATACAAACAGGGCTTCTGTGGAACGGAAAGTTGATGTTCTCCATAAATAGTTCTCCAAAGCTCTTTGGACGTCTATAATGTGCCACCTACATTCCAGGTGATGGACTGATTGTGGACAGAAGTTGGGGAGAACCAATTCCTGTGTGCGATGAAAGATGGAGTTTACCTTGGGGATGAATGCTGGGTCCACCCTGAGAACCATCCTGTCCAAATAGATAGTGCACAAGTCCTGTTGCATGGAAAGAGCCACTAACTCTGAAATTCAGCGAGCGGACATGATAGCTATTAGAAACAGTACCTTTTGCGACATGTAGAGAAGAATAGTGTCCTGCAACGGCTGGAACGGAGCCTGGGTGAGTGCTTGAAGGATGAGTGGTAGATCCCAGGACAGGTAACGATGCACGGTTGGAGGGTGTAAGTTGATGGCACCCTTCAGGAATTGCCAAATGAGCAGTTCGGTGGTCAGCGATCTGTCAAGTCCAGAGCAGAGGACGGAATAGAGGGCTGCAACTTGTGGTCAAAGGGTGTTAGTTGCCAAACCTGCAGCCAATCCATCCTGCAAGAAGTTGAGGATATGACACATCTGTCCCCGGGTAGGGACCACCCTTTTGGTCCAGCACCAAGCGCAGAAGGCCTTCCAAGTGCCATCATAGTTTCGAATAGTGGAGGGCCTCCTGGCTGCCTGGATCATCCAAATGACTTCTGGTGAAAGGCCCTCCACTATCATTGAGCACTGCTGAGCCTCCATGTAGTTAATTTGACCCACTGCAGATCCCGATGTGCCCCCTGAAAGAGCGAAGTCTTGGAGGGAGGGTCCCTCCATGGGGGAGCGATGGATAGAGACAGGAGATCTGTGAACCACAGGTGTCACAGCCAGTTGGGGGCCAGAAGGACCAACTCCGCCCGCTCTTCCAGCATTTTCCTGATGACCCGCTGGATCAGGGGAAATGGAAGGAAGGTGTAAAGAAGGCCTGGCGACCAGCGACATTGTAGGGCATCCCTCCCCTCCGCGCCTAGAGACGTGTACCTTGCGTAAAACCAGGGAACCTTCTTGTTGTGGCTGGTAGCAAAGAAATCAGCCACTAGGGTTCCAAACCTCCTGGTCAGTTCCCGGAAGTGGGTTGCATGAAATTCCCACTCCTCCTGATCCACCTATGATCAGCTCAGCCAGTCTGCTATGACGTTGTCGGTGCCTGCAATGTTTGGCCCGTATAGAGAGGAGGTGTGCCTCCACCCAGGTTAGCAACCATTGGGCCTCCTTCATCAACTGTTTGGATCGTGTCCCACCCTGCCTGTTGACATGGGCTTTCACCATCATGTTGTCCATTAGGACCAACATGTGTTTCCCCTCCACTGATGACTGGAAGTGAAGAAGCCCCAGCCAGATCGCCCTCAGTTCCAGGAGGTTGATGGTCTGTTGCTGTTCCAAGTGGGTCCATTGGCCCTGTGCCATATCTGTTTCTGAATGGGCCCCCCATCCCATCAGGTTGGCGTCGGTGGTCATTGTTACCCAGTGTGGCTCCCGGAACAGGCAACCCTGCATTATGGCCAGTGAAGACCACCAAGAGAGCTGCGGACCTTGGAGGGCAGTATGATTCAAACTGTAGAGCAGCTGCTGTTGCCCTTCTGGAATGGCAGGAGTAACCATTGGAGTGGCCTGCTGTGAAGCCTGGACCAGGGCACTATTGCATAACATGAGACAATCTTGCCTAACAGCTGGGACAACTGTACCCAGTCCTGCCTCCTGACTAACCATGCTAACTCCTGGAGGCTCTGCTGATGTTCCCCTGATAGAAACACCTGATCAGGACGGGTGTCTATGAGGGTGCCCAGATGTATTATGCATTTGGTTGGAACCAGATGGCTCTTTGAAGTTTATTGAGAAGTGGGTCTCTAGAACGGTTAAGGTGTCCCGCAGATCCCTGCGGGCTTGGTCAGGGGACTTGGACAAAAGGAGAATGTCGTCCAGGTAGCACATTATCCTTATGGGACAGGCCCATAGGTGGGCTTCCAAGGCTGCCAGCAGCTTGGTGAATACCCTGGGTGCCAACGAGAGGCCGAATGGGAGAGCTTGATACTAGTAGTGGCGCCCCAGGTAGCAAAAGCGCATATACCATTGGTGTTCAAGGTGGATCGGGACATGGAGGTAGGCCTGCATCAGATCTATCGAGGTGAGGAAGTCGTCCCTCCGGATGCCCTCTAGGATGGTCATTAACGAATGCATCTTGAACCACCGGTATACAACATGGCGGTTCAAGGCCTTGAGGTTGAGTATTGCTCTCCAGCCCCCCAACACTTTTGGGACGATAAACAATAGGGAGTAAAACGCCTGTCTCTGCTGGTCCTCCAGCACCGGCCAAATGGCCTGAATGTCCAAGAGGTGCCAAATGGCCTGGTCTACTTTTGGCTACTCTCAGTCCTGCGAAACATAGAAGGAAGAATTTTCCTTTTATCTTTAGATTCTATAAGCCTGGGTTCAAGGAGGGCTCCGAACAGTTTATCCCCTGCAATCGGTTCAGAGGCCAGATGCCATTTATTTTTGGTATCAGCCTACCAAGGCTGCAACCATAGTAGATGCCTGGCCACTACAGCTGACCCCACTGACTTGACCGCAAATCTGGCCGCATTAATGGATGTGTCCGCCGAGAATTGAGGGGCCGCCTTCAAGTTTGTTGAGGTCTTGGTGGGACCTCGAATCTGAGCCCAGGATCCTAGCTCTCAACTGCTGGAGCCATAGGAGTGTGGTCCTGTTAAAGAAGGATGATGCCGTGGCCGCCCTGATCGCCCAGGCGGTCGATTGGTGGCCCTTAATGAGGACGTGTTCCACCCTTCTATCCTCTGCCTTCAGGGCATACTCTGGATTGCTAAGAACCACATTGGGTGAGGACAAAGCTGCTATTGGAGCATCCACCGAGGGGACCTCCAAGGCCTTGGCCAGATCCAGCCCAATATTGTAAAAGCGTTTGTCCTGGGCTGAGGGAAAGGGGCCCAACCCCGGGAACTTCCACTGCCTTTGGACCACATCTAGGAAGAAAGCGGGGAAGGAACCACCTCCTTCTGCACAATGGGCTTGGTGAATACCAGTCCAGCTGAATCTCTTTTGGCCACTGGGGACTTAGAGGCATGGGCTGCCTCTAAGTTGGCTATTTTCTGGGCCTTGATTAGAAGAGACCTAAACACAGAAGGCTTGAAGAGGGCAGCTAAGGGAATCTGTTCTAAATCTGAATCCCTTACCAAGAGATGACAGAACCTGTGGGCCCTGAACTGTCCGTCCCTTCTGAAGCAGGGTGTTGAAGGGCCTCCTCTGTGTCTAGGTCCCCTATTTCAGAGCCCTCACTGTCTGGAGATAGATCTTCCTTAGAATAGGGAGTCTCGGCCGGTGCAGGGGTCTCAGAAGGAGAGGGTACTGTCACTGCCCGGGTCACGGCCTCTGACTGTTTCTGTGCCTCCTTTTGAGCCTTGGCGAATTGCTTGTCTAGGGACTTTTGCCTCCTGACTTCTGCTCTCTGTGTGGCCTTTGACTTGCCCTTGGTTCTACCTCCCTTCTTAGAGGGAGAGGACTTGTGCTTGCTGGGTAGGCGAAGTGTCGATGGGCCTTCCAGAGGGTCATCCAACAAAGGGGATGAGACCTCCCTTGCACCTCCTTCCATTCCTGCTCACACTGTCTGTCTAGATATTTAAGGTTAAAACAATGGAGGTGACGATCCCAATTAAGGACACACCGGGGCCCAGCTTCTGGGTAAATGAGACCAGTCCTGCCTTTCTAGACAGGCAAGCTGGGCCTGTATCTAGCCCACAACAAGAGACCCACTGATCCCTGTGCGAAAAGCCTTGAAGTGATAAGTGAGGCAGGGCTCCCCACGCTCCTACGTGGCCTGACAAGGGACAAAACTGCCCCCTCCAACCTCCGCGCTCCCCGGGGCCCACTGCAAGACTTACTGGGGCATCTGCAGACGCAGATGCCGTCCTATGATCGGCAGCCACCTGCGCTGCCAGAGCTGATGCCCCGTGGCGCTGTTCCCCGAGGAAGCCAAGCTACCTTCAGGAATCCACTGAGGGGGATCTTAAGGAACCTAGGAGTAAGGAAAATGTAAAATAAGAAATGTGAAACTCAGAAGAACTAAGGGAAAATAGCACTATATTCAGGGAGAGATCAAAAGCATGTATTGTTCAAGTGGTAGTGAGTGACAAACGCTGGGGATCTCAGCAGGAAGAGGCGGGACTTAAACTTTGCAGAATCAATTCTATTGGATGGTATATGAGAATAACCCACACAGGGATGCTATCTCCACTGAGTCAGAAAAATGGGAATTAGTGATAAAGAAGAGACAAGACGACAAGAAGAATGGATGGAAGAGAAGGACATGCAAGAGGTACATATAAAAAAACAACATATGAATTATTGGAATATCCGAAAATTGGGAAATTATATACTGCTTTATCACTACAAAAGAAAAGGGGAATAGCCTTGTATATAAAAGAAACAATAAATGCCAAACAAGTTTTTACAGATGAGGAACAGAGAATTTTGATGGTGGAAATAATGATGAATAATAAATTGATATTTTTGGTAGCAATATATGCACCAAATAGCAACCAAGAGGTTTTTTTATTAAAAAAAAATCAATGAAAAAATAACAGCAATAGCAATAGCAATAGCAGTGGACTTATATACCGCTTCATAGGCCTTTCAGGCCTCTCTAAGCGGTTTACAGAGAGTCAGCATATTGCCCCCAACAATCTGGGTCCTCATTTTACCCACCTCGGAAGGATGGAAGGCTGAGTCAACCCTGAGCCGGTGAGATTTGAACCGCTGACCTGCTGATCTAGCAGTAGCCTGCAGTGCTGCATTTAACCACTGCGCCACCTTGGCTCAACAAAATTGGCATATGAATATATCTATATCCTGGGTGACTTTAATGCAATTGTGGATACAGAAATTGACTATAAAACTAGAAAAGTAAATAAAAAGGCAAAGAAAACACTGCCTAAAGTCTTTTCTAGAATGGTGGAAGAACTAGCTGTTCAAGATGTTTGGCATGAAATGCACCCTAAAGAAAACCAATATTCATTTTATTCTAACAGACGTATATAAGACACGCCTTATGTGCCTTATGATATATAAGGCTTTAGAGACAGAATGACCATTGGCTTACCTGAATGGTCATTCTCAAGGCGCTGCGGGAGTGTCCAAGCATGGATTAACTTCAGTTTGCTGCCCAAGGACTGAGTTCAAATCTTTGTGCAGCCACGCCTCCTATTCCCCACAGAGGCTCAATTTTAAAAACGAAGGTATCCAATCCAAAGGGTGCTATATGGAAAAGTCTGTGTCTTATAGGTGCTAAGTCCTGCACCCACACAAGAAAAACCCCAGGGCGGGGTTGGATACTCCCGAACGACCATTCAGGTAAGCCAACGGTCATTCTCCTAGGTGCTGCTTTGAGTGTCCAAGCATGGGACATACCCAAGCTATGTGGTCCCAGGGTGGGAAGAAGGAATGTCCCGGGTAACAGGGGCCACAAGGACCCGCTGTAAGGCCCTCCTTCCAAACGAAGCCTCAGCTGAGGCAAAGGTGTCCAGTCTGTAATTTCGAATGAATGGAGACAGCGAGGACCAAGTGGCTGCCCGACAGATCTCTTCAATGGGTGCTTGAGTGGCTCAGGCAGCCGTCGTCACAGCGCTCCTCGTGGAGTGCGCTGTTATATGAGGAGGAACAGGCCTGGCTTGTTGTTCGTAGGCCAACTTTATGCATGCGCGCAGCCAGTGACCTATGGTGGAAGATGACACTTTCCCGCCCATTGAAGTAGGTTGGAATGACACGAAGAACGATTCCGACTTGTGAAAGGAGGCCGTCCTCTTTTTGTACACCCGCACAACGCAGCGCACATCCAGCTTGTGCCAGACCCGCTCCCTGGGATGGCTAGGGTGCGGGCAAAAGTCGGGGAGGATCACCTCCTGCGTTCTGTGGAATAAACTGTTAATTTTTGGTAAAAAGGCTGGGTCCAATCTCAGAATGACCCTGTCCAAATGAATGATACAGAGGTCCTTCCTAACAGAGAGCACAGCCAGCTCTGAGATGGACGGTGATGTTGAGATCTGGCACGCCCTCTGTCTGGACGCCAACATTAACGTCCAGGTAGCAGACAATCCTCACTGGATGAGTCCTGAGGTGTGCAGCGACAGCAGCCAGGAGCTTGGTGAAAGTCCTGGGGGCCGATGACAGGCCGAAGGGAAGAGCCTTGTATTGATAATGCTGGTTTGCAAACTGGAACCTCAGGAACTTGTGATGTGCTGGATGAATGGGAACATGCAGGTATGCTTCCTTCAGGTCGATTGAAGTCAGGAAGTCGTCCTGCCTGATGCAACCCAAGATGGTCTGGAGTGACTGCATCTTGAAGCGCTTGTACACTATATGGACATTGAGTTTCTTGAGATCCCGAATGGCTCTCACCCCTCCCAAAGCTTTGAGAACCAGAAAGAGGATTGAGTAGAATCCCCTGCCTTCCTGACCCCAGGGCACCTGCTCTATGGCCGCTGTGTCCAGTAGATGCTGGATCTCCGCCTGCATCATCTGTCGCTTGTGGGGCAACGTTGGGATGGGGCAACAAATGAAGGACCGAGGAGGAAGAGAAAGGAAGTCTAAGGTGAGGCCATGATGAATGGAGTTCAGTACCCAAGCGTCCGTCGTTGTCTCCTCCCACTGGTCGGTGTAAAGTTATAGCCGATCCCCGATGGGAAGGGACTGGTGACGGTCACTTGGATCTGTGAAAGAAGCAGTTGGAAAAAACCCTCGAAAGGACCTGCGATTCCCCTGCTGCCTGGGTTTGTCCCTGAAGGACGCCCTATCCTGGGTGAGGTCCTGTGATTGGGAATAGGACCTGGCAAAGCTTCCCGAGGAGGAAGGGGGGTCATTGTTCTGAAAGGACTGCCTACGAAAATAGGACCAGGCTTTGCAGTCCGGTTTCTTGGTGATCGCCAGTAAAATCTCCCGTTTGTCCTTGGACTCAATCAGGACAGAGTCCAAGGCCTCCCCAAATAGCTTGCCACCCTTGAAGGGTGCCGAGGCCAACTTCCACTTAGCCTTCATGTCTGTCTGCCAGTGGCATAGCGACAACAAGCGTCGAGTGGTCACATTTGAAGCCATGGTCCTTGATGAAAATTTGGTGGCATTAAGGGAAGCGTTGGTGGAGTACTCGACCGCTGCAATGATCTTGTTCACGTCTTGGCATGACCTAGTAGCCCCAGCAGGGAGGTTGGCTAACAGCTTGCGAAGCCAAAATAGTGCTGCCCTGCTGAAGTAGGAAGAGGAGGAGGAGGCCTTCATGGCCCACACAGTGGCCATGTGAGTTTTATCACAGGCCTTCTCCACCTTTTTGTCTTCCGCTTTCAGACCTTCCAGTAGGTCCGAGTTGGAAGTCAGTGCCACTATGGGATCATCCACTTGCAGAAGCTTCAAGAGCTCCTCCATGCTGGTCTCTACCAAGTAGAGCTTTTTATCCACCCCACTAGGATTGGCCAATGACCCAGGTTGAGCCTATTGTTGCTGTATGATATCCAGGAACAGCTGTGGCACTGGAACCAACTCCTGAGAAGGAATGATTTCCTTAAAGAGGCCTGCGCCTGAATCCCCTGGTCCTATAGTCTCCTTGTTACCCTGATCAGTGGTATTATCAGATTGGGCGGGAAGTCCCACTTGAATGGACGAAGCCCTAGCCTTGGTCAGAATGGCCTTGGTAGGCTTAAATAAACCAGAGAATGCGGGAGCGTCGGGGGGGCGGATTCTCGTCCTCTGACAGATCAGGGGCATCCTGTCCACCTTCGTCCTCATCAGACACCTCGCTGACCGCTGAGGAAGCAGGAGGGAAAACCCCAGAGAGTTGAGGGAGAACCCCAGTGTTCTGCCCTCTGGCTTTGGCTTTGCTCAGGAGAGGCAAGGATAAACCCAGTTGTTGGATGCCATTAGCAATCCCCTGTGATATTGCCCATTGAAACACCTCCTGCATTGCTTGGGGTAACTCAGGAGCTTCCCTAGAGCTAGGGCCAGTGGGAGGAGCCTCCTCCCCCATTAGAGAATAAACCTCTTCCATGTCTATCTTCTCCAGAGAGGAAATAGGAGACCTGGGGGAAGCCCTGGAAGGGTTGGGAGAAAATCCAAAATCCCCTTCGTCTGCCAGAGATGGAGAGCCCTCCCGTGGAGTCTCCGCCAAGGGAATGTCTGTAGAAACTGGTGGTGGAGGGGGTTCCCTGGCTTGCACAGTTTGTGCCTGGGCACTAACTGCCTTTTGAAACTGTCTCTCCAGGGCCTTCTGTCTCCTTTCAGCCAACCTTTCTGCAGCTTTTGAGACTTTCTTGGCTTGGGGCTGTTTCCCTTTTGCAGGGCAGCCTGCACTGTCCCCCTTAGCAGTAGGGTTGGGCTTGTTGTGTTTGTTAGCAGGAGGTTCAGCTTGATCCCTGGCTTCAGACATGTTCCTGTTGGCCATGGCACACTTCTTTCTCAGTCAGAGCTTTAGATGTGATAATCTCAGTAATGCAATAGTTCTGGAAGTATGCCCCTTTAATTCAGTCCAGGTTCTGAGAAAAATGGGGCCTTGTCGGGATCAGTAACAGTCAGCAATATTTTGGCGCCAAAAATGGAAGTCCCAAGGCGCTGCAGATCTGCACAGTGATAAAGCAAGGAATGGCCGGAGAGAGCCAAACCCCTTGCAGCCACTCTCAATAGTCTTCCTGGGGAGGGGGAGACCTGCCTGGAGACCCAGAGCGAGATCCCAAATTAAGAAGCCCTCCCAGAGGTGATCTGCTGTGGAAACCAGGTTGTGGCAAAGCAAACGGCTTGAGAATAAAGCGTGCCGCTTTTTTCCTGTCCAAAATGGCCACCGCAAGCTATGGAGCGCACCGGGGAGCTGCCCGCAGCTTGGAGAGTTCAGTAGAGCCTCTGTTCTAAATTTAGACCACCGACAGCGAACTCAAAGGGATCCCTACCTGCCTACCTGCCCCCAAAGCTCGCCAGCAGCCGTTGACGAGTCTCCCGGTGGTGCCTCAACCACGGTGGTCACAGAAGGCAGCCACGCTGCGAGCACCTGTTCCGCGTTTCAATTAGGAGTGAACTTTCCTCCAGTGATTTTTAAAGAATCCTAATATGCTAAACATAAAAATAAGAAAAAAGGCTACACTAACTGCTTGGAGAGTCCAATTTGCTCTTCAAGGACTGGAATTCCCCAACTGCAACTTTTTAGGGCGACTGAGTTTTTAAAACTGAGCCTCTGTGAAGAACAAGAGGTGTGGCTACACAAAGATTTGAACTCAGTCCTTGGGCAGCAAGCTGAAATTAACCCATGCTTGGACATTCCAAGCAGCACCTAGGAAAATTACAAAAATCCACAGAAAAAGTAAATAAAAAGGAAATAAAGAACCAAATGGATTTAATAAAAGATAAAATTAGTTTAATGGAGAAAGAAGAATTAGCACGCAAAATTAAAAGTATTAAACAAAACTTCTTTGAAAATGCTAACCAGGAAGATGGCTGGGGTATAAGTTAAAAAAGAGAAAAAAAGAAGCTGACAGACAAATTAATGGACAATGGAGGGGAAATGTGCTACTAAAATGAACAGAAAAAGAAAGTGATTCAGAATTATTATAAGAAGCTATATGAGCAAGAGTTAATATCAGAAGAGAAAATAAATCAATATTTAGAAAAGGTGAAAATACCTAAAATACCTGAAACAGTTTAAACACCACTAGATGAACATATATCTATGATGGAGTTAACAGAAGCAATTAAGAGGCAAAAAAATGGGAAGACACCTGGACCGGATGGTCTACCACTGAACTATATATATAAAGAACTGCAAGAAACTTTGAGTCAACCAATGTTGGAAGTATTTAATGAACTTTTGTTAGAGGCAAAGGTACCGAATTCATGGATGGAAGCTTATATCACTCTTATACTGAAAGAAGATGCAGATTTACAACAAATAAAAAATTACAGGCCAATATCCTTGTTAAATGCGGATTACAAAATATTTGCATCAATTTTTAAATCAATTCAAACATACAGATGAAAATGGTTTTTTACCTAAGAGACAAATTAAAGACAACATGAGAATAATCTTGAATACCTTGGAGTACTATGAAACACATCCAGAGAAGTAAATGGCGTTGATTTTCTTAGATGCACAGAAAGCATTTGACAATGTGAATTGGCGATTTATGTTAGCAGTTACGAAAGATGGACTTTGGGGAAAGATTTATTGAAATGATAAGGGCGCAAACCGCAAAAGTGATGGTAAATGGAGATATGACTGAGGAAGTTAGTAGTAAGAAAGGTACAAGACAAGGATGCCCTCTGTCTCCATTATTGTTTAAATTGATGTTGGAAGTACTGAATAGAAATATTAGACAAGACATAGAGATAAAAGGCATGGAAATTGAAAAGAAACAATACAAATTACAGGCATTTGCAGATGATCTAGCCTTTATTTTGGAAGACCCATTAACAAGGCCTAAATTAATAAAAAAATATATAAGAATATGGAGAAGTGGCAGGACTGAAAATAAAAATAGAAAACTAAAATCTTAGTTAAAATTTTTACAGATAAGCAAAAAATAGAATTAGTAAAGAGGTAGGCATTCAAATAGTAAAGAAAGTTAAATATTTAGGGTTCCAACTGACAGTAAGATGCATAACAATTAAGGAAGATAATTATTCTAAATTGTTGAAACAAATCCAAATAGATTTGGAAAAACTGAAGAATTTGCAATTATCCTTGGTAGGAAGAATAGCAACAATTAAAATGAATATAGGGCCAAGGCTATTGTACCTATTCCAGACAATTCCATTAAAATTGGAAAAGAAATATTTTGAAGAACTGACTAAAATAATACATAAATATATTTGGTAAGGCAAAAAAGCAAGAATTGGTCTGAAAATGATGCAAGATATAAGAAATAGAGGAGGCTTTGGACTACCAAACTGGGAATTGTACTATCAGGTGGCAGTACTTACATGGATGAAAGAGTGGATTGTACTGAGGAATATAAGATTATTAACTTTGGAAGGATATGATTTGCACTTGGGTTGGCATAAATTTTTATGGTATGGGAAAAATAAGATACATGGATATTTTCAGAGACATTATATAAGGAATGCATTATTATTGGTGTGGAAGAAAATTAAAGAACAATGTTATTTGAGGATACTAGTTTGACTTTCAACAATGGAAGTATTGATCCATCCAAATATTATTAATATGGGAAAACATTGTTAGATATAAAGATATTTTAAATAAAGAAGGGGGACTTAAAACAAAAGAAGAAATGAGGGAGCAAGGGATCAATATGATGTGGTATTCTCATGTGCAGATGCAGTCTAGATATGAGAAAGATGTTAAATTACAGGATTTTTACAAAGAATTAATGGAGTTAGGTAAAATTCCAACAAGAACAGAAGAAAGATTAATAAAGAAACTGTATAATTATTTATTGGGCATAAAATTGGAAGAGGAACAAGTAAAAGAAACAATGATAGCATGGGTGAAGAATTTTGGCTATACAATAGAATCGGATAAATGGCAGAAATTGTGGAATAGGAATTACAAATTAATAATGTCAACTGCATATAAAGAGAATTTGTACAAGATGTTTTACAGATGGCATCTACCCCCGGCGAGGTTGGCAAAGATGTTTAAAAACAAGTCAGCTAAATGTTGGAAGTGCCACCAAATACCTGGATCTTATTATCATATGTGGTGGACATGTGGAGAAGCAAAGAAATATTGGACAAAAATTACGACATGGTTGGAAGAGATGATACAACAATGTATTGAGCTGAAGCCAGAAACATTTCTGCTGGGAATTCTACCTGAAATTTATAATAAAGAGAATGTATATTAAATTCATGTATTAACTGCAGCTAGAATTGTATTTGCACAACATTGGAAAAGTGAAGAGATCCCTATTGATGAGAAGGTGATAAGAAAATATTAGAATGTGCAGAAATAAATAGACTAACATTAGCAATTAAAGAGAAAGAGCAAACTGAATATTATATGATTTGGGAAGTATTTTACCAATGGTTGGAGAGAAAAAAAGGAGTTTGGAAATGAAGAAAACTAAAAAATAAGTAGAGAATACACTTAGATAAAGATATAAAAGTTAGTATGTGTATGATAAGAATAATGATGTTTAATGATATATTATTACTAGAAGATAGTAAGAAGAAAAACAGAGAGTTTTATAATGTTTAAATGCTTGATATATTATAATACAACTTAGGGAAATGTTAATATGAATGTGAAAGATGTGGCAAAAGAGGAACGATGTTGCACAGAGATGTTTGTACCCAGATGTCACACTGCACTAGGAAAGATGGAATATTTATTTTTGTAACCAAAAAATAATAAAACTCTTTTTTTTAAAAAAGGTCCAGATTATCTTTGATAGGTGTTGATAACAGAAGAAACAAATGACCAATACATAGCAATGCTAAGATTCTGAAGGATTCTGTCCACTTCCTTGAGACTTGCAGATTCAAACTCCTCTCCAGATAATAGAGCAGGGCTCCTGTTCAGTCAGTTCCCCAGAACATGTCCAACCAGAATCCACTGAATGAATTCAAATGTCAGATGCCTAGCAGATTCCTCATAACAGCTCTTCTAATGTTTATCATGGCTCTCCAGCCACATATAAGTTAACAGATTCTTAAAAGAGGCCACTGGATGGCATTCTGGAATTATGATAGGAGTGGGAAAATAATTACATTTTGCTGCCCTTATCACCACTATGTTGGTCATAACATAAACTCATGCAAATGTTTAGACTCATTCTTCTTATTTCTCCAGCTCTATGTCTTTTCTGACTCTTGACACTCCTCCAAAAAACTAAGGAGTCCAACAAAATCACAACAGAAGTCATTCAGATGCAATCCTATCTAAAGCCATTTCAAAAAACAATTAAGACATCAGTTTAACTGCCAGCCCAAAAATTCAGAAAACTCCCCAGGCACTATCTGGAAATCAAATGATATAAGAGAACTAGTGATTTAATAGGCTCAATTTTTATTCAGTGGGAAGCAGGACTAAAAATCTCCAAAGGAATCAGAAAGTAGTTGTAATATGACAAAAGATAGGTATTAATGTTCATTATCCTCAGATTCCTTCATATTTGCCCCAATACAGAGACTATATCTAATATTTGAGTACCCATGTACTACTTTATGTTGCTTACCTTGTCTTATGGGTTAGGCTTGAATAGTTCTTTACAGAATATAACAGTTACTATTCTTATTAATATAATTCTTTTTCATATATTTTAAGCCTAAGTCATTTAAAGGGTCACATAAGAAAGCATAAAGAAATTAGTGCAATAAATCACTCTTGTCAGAATTCATAAAAGTCCAGAACCCCAATGAAATCAACACTGTCCTAATTGTTTGTTTCTCTCACACACTTTGTAGCAAATTTCTGGGAATCTTGAAATCCAAATAGAAATCAAGAGTTCTGTACTTCAAAGCCCAATACATTTCATACCAGCACAGCATTGAAAGGAGCCATTTAGACCTTTCAAAACTCTGCTCAATGCAAGAATCCAAACTAAAGCATCCTTGAAGATGGCTGTTCAGATTCTGGTTGAATATACCAGAAGCAGCGTTCACATCTCCAATGACAGTTGGCTCCACTAAACACTTTTACTGCTGCAAAGCTTTTTCCCAATATTCAACCAAAAGCCACTTTTCTGTAACTTCGGTATGCCACACCCTGAAGTCCAACAAAATAGAAGTCCTGATTTTTTCTGTGTGATATCAATTCAGTCATATTTTCTAAAATCTAAAACAGCCACACACACACAAACCTTTTGGGCACCAGGGACCTGTTCTGTGGAGAGAGTTTTTTCTGCGGACCTGTCGGGGTATGATTTCACATCCTGCCTGTATCCCATTGATAGGGCTTTGCTTGTTTCCATAGCCCAGTTTCTTGCATGCCATAGCCTGGTGCTAATCCATGGACCTTGGGGACCCATGATCAAAATACTCAATTGCCCTCAGCTCTCTTTGTAAGATTTAGCTTCTAGTCCCTTCAGCATCTTTCTCTTCTCACAACCAGTTTCTTATTCTTTGTGTGACATCTAGAACTGGACCCAGTGCCATGCCCAGAATTGGATGCAATGTAACATGTCCAACTAATACAAAACTACTTCCTGTGATTTGGAAGCTACACTTTTATTGGTGTAGTGTAAACCTGCATTTGTCTTCTTAGTAAATATGTTACACTGCTAACTCGTATTTACTTTGCAATCAGGTACAATTCCAAGATCTCAGCTCCCCATATATAATTCAAGACAGATGGAAACACCTAGTTAACCTTGGCTAAGCAGAATTGGATCAGGTAATTATCTGAATAGCAGAACACCAGAAATTTTCAGGAATATAAAGTATTTAAAAAGAATATTCCTGGAATAGATTAACATAGAAAACTAGTTCCATACTATTACCAATAAGCCAATACAAATTTGTCTGTAACAAAGAGCCAAGATGAGCCAAGGGAGACAGTACCATTTATTATTAAAGCTTGATGTCCTCCTTTCTAAACTGAGAATTTTATTTTTTTTATCTGATTGAAATATTTCACATTTTAAATTTCTTTCTGTTCTTTTTAGCCCATTTTTTAACCCATTAAAATTATTTTTTTCTGTCTCCAGCAGCATTGCTATCCTATACAGCTCGGTGTCATCTACACATCTGAAATCCTCAACCATTTCCTTAAGAAAAATGTTGAAGAAAACCAAAGACTTGCCAACCAGCTCATAATTTAACATGTTTGCCAATCAGAATGTTATGGGCTTTTCTGTGAAATCACTAAATGTCTATGGAGATTCTCAGTTATCCATGTCATAGTTGTCCAAAGGTGCTTTTTCAAGAGGCAACTGGACTTTCTGAAGAAGCTTCTTGGATGAAAAGTGAAATGTCTTCAAAGAAAAACCAGAAAGTCCAGTTGTTTCTTGAAAAGGCACCTTTGGGTTCTTTATTAAATGTTTTGTTGAAGTCAAGATATATTCTATTTGTAGCAGTCAGATAATCTACAAAGGAAATTACCCATTCAAAAATGAAATAAGTCATTAAACTGAGTCTAAAGAGATGCTCTGGTATGGAAGCAGAGTGAGAGTGAATCTTTGAACATTTATCTAAGGCAGAAATCCTATTCATCACTAAAACAATAACAAACAGCATGTTTGTTTTGTATTTTAAAGGAAGTTTCTAAGATCCCAATCTCCAAGAAAAAGCTGAAGGGGCTATGGACTATGAAAGTTGGAGATTCTAATTTTAAAATGGTAACATTTTAATTTTCCTGGAGTAAGAATTTGCATGTCAGCTCAGAAAGGTGTTAAAAATAGTTAGTAAACTCCTCACTCTTGATTTGATTAAGTAACCAAACCCTAGTGGCTTTTACCATTGGAGTTGTTGTTGCTGACCTGCTGTTGCTGCTTTGAGTGCTTTCAGTAATTTAATGACGCCTGTTCATTCCAGGGAAAGAAATCATTAGCGGGCATACTGGAGAAGCATTAGTAGTCCAAAAGGATCAGCGCTGTGTGCAATAGAGAAGGAAAGTGAAAAGCAACCAGATTTTTGTGTCCAGAAACAAAATAACTTTGCCTGCCTTCATTCGTTCCAGAACAAGCTATCTCCACCAGCATTAAATTCTACTTTGCTGCATGAGTGAAGTGTCAGGACAAGCTGCGTTTTATTAACCCGATTATCCCAACACATGATTTATTCCAGTGCCAGATTTTAATTGTTCTTTGGAGGCTCAGTCGATTATTTTGATTGAGGTTCATCCTACATCCTGCTGTTAGATGCTGGGTTAATGGGAAAGGATTTTAACATACAGGATACTCCCTTCAGGTTTTCCTGTCATCAGAAAAGAAAGAAAAATGCAAGCAAACACCAATATGAGTTAAGTGATATCTTATATTACATACTAAGTATTCAATCCTATATATGCACTAGAGAGGCCATGGCATTCAGTCCATATTGGATTAATTGGAGGTAAAATGTTTTACCGTATTTTTCAGACTATAAGATGCACCTTTTTCCCTCAAAAGAGATTGAAAATCTGGGTGCATTTTACACACTGAATACAACATTTTTCTGCCTCCTGAAACCCCTCCCTCTTCACCAAAATAGCATAGATTGTAAGAGGCTTTCAGAGAGCTCCTGGGGTCTGGGGAGGGCAGAAATGAGCAAAAAATGGACTGTTTTTTGCTCAATTTTGGTCCCCTAGCCCCCAGGAGCACTCTATAAGCTTCCTAATGCCCTTTTTTTTTTGACAAAAAATGAGCCCGTTTTTTGCTCATTTTTGCGCCCCCTCCTCCCCCCCCCCGAACACTCTACAAGCCTCCTAAGAGCTATTCATGCCCTTTAAAAAAACTAGGCCTATATTCACAAAAAAACTGGACCATTTTTGGGAGGTTTGCAGAGTACAAAACATTTTTTTTATTTTGCCTCTTCAAAACCTTGGTGCGTCTTATCCAAAAAATACGGTAGGTATAACAATAGCACTTAGACTTCAGTGTTTTACAGCCATCTCTGGGTCCTTATTTTACTATCTCAGAAGGATAGAAGGCTGATCCAAACCTTGAGCCTGTGAGGATTGAACCCCTGACAGTCAGCAGAATTAGCCTGCAATATTGCACTCTTAACCACTGCACCACCATGGCTCATAGGTGTGATGCTGCACAGCAATAAATATTGAAAAGACATGTTCCTTGCGTCCAGTTATTAGTTTAGATGGAACAGAATCACAGAACCCAATGCACAGAACAAATTGATTTTAATAAAATGACATGCTCTCCTAATACCTTCCAGAGTAACTAGCTCCCAAATTGCTAGAACAGAAAACCAAATAATACCTTTCCTTTTCCTCCTTCCCCTCCCCTCCTCAATCCCTTCCACTATTACCATAGCAGCTAGAAGAAATTATTGTGCTATCATTCAAAAGGAGTTATTCTGCTGAAAAGATGGGCTTGCTGAACAGATTTATTGTTTTCCAGATGTACCGCTCTTAATGTTTTCAAACAGAGCAGCTACTGCCTGGAGATAATGATTTAGAGTTTTACATACCGTTAGTAGTCGCCCAGTGTGCTGCCTCATCTATAAGGAATGGAGTGGACACAAAATCCAAATAGAGAAAGTTGTGTGACAGGAGTGAAGGGCACCACTCACTCTCACTCCTCTTTCTGAAAATAAAACATGGCAGGAGCCTACTTATTGAGCTTTTGATATTTTTGCTAGTAATGCATTGCTGCTATCAGCTGCATGCCTGCCTGGTTAAGATGTTCATATTTTAGAACAACTTTAAGAATGAAATCCCCAAATATGCTGTTTTGGAAGTTCCAATGAATGGGAGGACTCACTTCTAAGAACTCTTAATTTTAGAAACATGTAAAAACTCTTAAGTAAACTGTACAATAATAATCAGTGTAGGTATGATAGACTACCTCCCATGACACTGCAATAATCTTAAGAATCTTAAGAAAGCACTGAGAAAAAGAAAACTATTTTGCTATCTACTGCAAGGCAAGCATCTCTCTGCTATTCCACTCTGCAAAACTGCCTCAAGCGGAGGTGTTTGCAGAGAGGCCTGATATGAGGCTTGCACAGCCAAGTCTTTGAACACCACAGCTGTATGGCAGAGAGTGAGATGAAGCCATTGAATTAGAAGTGAATATTTTTCAGAATCAGAGATTTTTCTGGGTGTGTGAGGTGGCTGAGCCAGTTATTGGGGGATTGTGCAAAATAAAGCCAAGCACTATGATCAGTGTGTGTTCCTTTTGGGAGGTGGGTGGGATAACAAGTTTGCTAGTTCTTGCTTGTTTTCAGAGTCATGCTTTGCAGTTGGATATGTACATACGTTATTTATAATCACCACCACCCCGATGAACTTTTTGTGAACTGTTCAAAAGTGGAGGTCTGTTGAACAAACAGCGGCGCCACTGCCAGCCATAATTTCATTGCAACAAACAACAGACTTTAACTCTTCAGATTCCCGTCATGGAGCCTTTACTTGTAGGATGGAGAAAGGGGAGGCAAGAGGAGGGAATAAATGCTGCTTGTATCATTGATCTGTGGCTGTTAGATAAAGAACTTTTTCTAAATAAAGCACTCCATTACTCACTGCAATAGGAATATTTAGAATTAGTGACTAATGCAGGTTTATACTTGGAAACCCTAGTGCAGTCATGGCGAACCTTTTTGTAAACGCATGTGAAAATTGTCCGTGCACAATAGCATGCACGTGTCCAACACGCACAATGCAATGCACCCCACCCATCTGCACATGTGCATGCATCCCCCTCATGCATGCATGCATTATCCCCCATACATGCATGCATGTCCCACCACATATTTTTCGCCCTCCCCAGACTCCGGAGGCTTTCCTGGAACCTGGGGAGGGCAAAAATGGTCTCCTTCAGCCCCCCCCCCCCCCGCCAAGAGGCTCTCCAGAAGCTGGAAACAGATCGTTTCTGAACTTCCAGTTGGCCCATTGTGCCCGTTGTTTGCCCTCCCCAGGCTCCGGAGGCTTTTGCGGCCCTCCAGAAGGGCGAAAATCAGCTGGCCAATGTGTACATGCGTGCTGGAGCTGACGGCTCACGTGCCAGCAATAGCAATAGCAATAGCAGTAGACTTATATACCGCTTCATAGGGCTTTCAGCCCTCTCTAAGAGGTTTACACAGAGTCAGCATATTGCCCCCAACAATCTGGGTCCTCATTTTACCCACCTCGGAAGGATGGAAGGCTGAGTCAACCCCGATATGGTTATGATATGGCTATGTGTGCCATAGGTTCGCCATCACGGCCCTAGTGAAATCATTTCTTGCTGACATTCAATCTCCAGTTAAACTAACTTAAACCTAAATAAATAACCACTCACTATTTCTCAGAAACAAGTCCAATCAAATTCAGTGAAACTGATTCTTAGTCACTAGTAAATAAGAGCAGGCTTTTTTAGAACTGGGTTGATCTTAGGTAGTAAGGCGTCTCAAAAGTGATGTCAAGAGATGGACCTATACCAGTGATGGCGATCGTTTTTCTGCTCGGGTGCCAAAAGGGCATACACGTGCATGATAGCATGTGCGTGGCCACACCCATAAAGCAATGCAGTCCCCCCGAAACATGCATGCACAATCCCCCCCGGCTACCCCCCCTGCACATAAGTGCAGGCCTCATTGAAGCCTCCAGACCTCCAGTAGCCCCCTTGGACTCCAGAAAAGTCTCTGAGAGCCTGTGGATGGCAAAAAATGGGCCCAAAGGGTCTATCAGAGGGCCCATAGGCCTGTTTTTCACCATCTACAGGCTCTGAAGGCTTTCCTGAAGCCTGGGGAGGGCCAAAATGTCCCCCCTCCCGCCCTCTGGAAGCCCAAAAATCAGCTGGCCAGCACTGGAGCTGACATAGGGCAATGCCTCACGTGCCCTCATATATGGCTCCACGTGGCATAGTTTTGCCATCACGGACCTATATTAATAAAAATTGAAAATTAGGTAAAATATTTAGGCTACAGATCAGTCCTTTTTATTTTGCATAATTAAGTTTTCAGACAAGTTGGGTATCATTTTAATTTCCTGTTTCAAAATAAATTCATTTTATTTAAAAGTAATGTTTAAAAGTAATGAGGTAAAGATTCCCCTCACGCATTATGTGCTAGTCATTTCTGACTCTAGGGGGCGGTGCTCATCTCCATTTCAAAGCCAAAGAGTCAAAAACGCCTCCATGGACGCACGCAACTGTTACCTTCCCACCAAAGGTGGTCCCTAATTTTCTACTTACATTTTACATGTTTTCAAACTGCTAGGCTAGCCTGGCAGAAGTTAAAAGTAATGCATGTGGTTAAATATTATAGACTCTTGGCCTACTTGGCTAGACCTTAAATTTAAGTAGTTTGTACTGGTTTTTAAGACCCACTTGTCAGCCAGACCTTTTAAGTAAGAATTATAGAAGTCAAACACATTTGAAGAATTCAATCAGAAATGGGTTAAATTTGTCCCAATTACAGTACTGTGTGTATGTTCATGTGTGTTTATGGGTAAACACGCCCTCAGAGTCAGTATGATTCTGGCAACTGCCTGGCCAAGCCCCTGCAGTTTTCTAGAGATAGGTTGTAGTGGTAATTAAGGCATCAGGCTAGAAACCAAGATTCTGATTTAATCCTGCCCTGGTCAGAAGTCAATTGGGTTACTCTCTGTCAGTCATTCTCTCAATCCCAAGAAGCAGGAAAGGGTAAACTACTTCTGAAAAATCTATATTATCAGGCCACCAAAGAAAACTGCCATGGAATAATGGAGTCAGGTTTGGATTCCTGGATATACCTGGATTAGTTCCTGCAGCGTTCTTTTTGGTGGCCTGATAATATAGATCAGTGAATTTGAAAAAGAAATGGGGGAAAGACCGGGGGGGGGGGGGCGCAGCTCTGTCCTAAAGTACAGACCGTTTTGTTCACTCAATTACAGAAAACGTGCTCACCACCTTCCCATATTTAATGGCGTGGAAAGCACCCGACTGCTTAGCTACAACTCGCACATACTGGTCTGCGCTTCTTGAGTTGCCCGGTACTGCTGAGAAGCTAAGAGCTGCCGCCGTCTTGGAAAGAAACGAATCGCGCCGCACCTCAAGAGCTGTCCGCGCTGGCTCGCCCAATCCCTTGCTGAGCGACTATGTGACCCAAAAGGCAAAAATCAGGCTCTAACCGCCGCGTGGGCTACGGAATTTCCTTCCCAGAGGTATCTCCCTGACAGAGCTAGAACGCTGATTCGCAGGAGGCGATTTCGCTGCGAAGGGAGTGGCGTGCAATAAATGCAAAAATAGCGCGTGCAAGCAGCAACCTGCTTCTCGATTCTCTCCCAGCCGAATCTCCCTTCCCCCTCTAGTCAACCGCGCTCAGGTTACAGGGCAGACAGGGAAAAAAAAAAAGGAATCCCGGCGCTTGGCCTCTCTGGCTGAACACCCAGTTCTTCGGGCACCATTGGCCGCCGAAACTCCGCGCCGCTGTGAGGCAGACAAACGCGTACACGCAGAGCCTGACTTGGCCGTTTGCTCTTTATCTCGTCCTCTTCCCCCCCCCCCCTTTCTTTCTTCAAAAGGGAAACTTTTGCATCTCACTCGCAACGGCAACAGACTTTTGGCAGCTTCCGACGCCAGCGGCTGCGGGCGCAGAAGCAAAGTTTTGCTAGCAAGCTCCTGCCTTCACAAACTAGAAAAACCTGATGCCCGCGGCCAAGGGAAGCGACGGGTGCGCTTTGCTCTCCCCTCCTTAGAAAGAGGGGAGGGGTCAGGGGAAGCCATTCAGCGCGCCAAACCTCTCTCGTCTCCCTCCCACGATCACCTACGCTTTCCCGCTATTCTCCCGGCGAGGATGCCTTTATTGCTAGCGAGTGCATTGCAAAGGTGAAAGCAAATAATCCACAAGGAAGCCCCACGGGGGCTCGGGCAGCCCTAGCGAGTCAGGACGGAGAGACAATGCACCGAGTACACGAGTTCCTTTTTGGCGCCTTTACTCTTTCCAACTCCAGCTCCTCTTGGCAGCCTGCCAGTTTCCACTGCATAAACCACAGCCGCCGCCAGCTGAACTGCAGGCGGCTCTAGCGAGCTACAGCGATAGTTAGTGTCGGCGAGTAATAGAGGGAGCCGAGCGAAACACATAAGGCCTTCCCAAAAAAATAAAGAGCTTTGACCCGCACATGCCTCGTAACAGCTCTTTCAGTTTTCGCCGAAGCAAGCCTGTAAAACAGTGACTGATCTCTCCGAATGCGAAGAATCAAGTGAGTTATAGAAGACGCCAGTCTCCGAGATACTTTTGAACTTAGTCGAAACCGTTTATTCTTACATGCACCGGTCATAAACTTTTAGGAGGGACTAGATAAGCACATCCAAAAAAAATTCTAATGGCCTTTTCTCAATCAAGCTATAGTAATCTTACTAGATAAATTAGACTGGGAAATGGTGAAGCCGCGATACACACTGGCTGAGTTTATAAATTGCGCTAATTACACAAATTGTTGTACATGTATATTTTACATGTATATTTCATTTTTTTTCCTCCAGAGGCACAAAGTGCGTAAATGCTACACTCCTGTTTTTCCTACAAGAACAAGGTAAAAAGATATAGTGGCTGGTCTCAAAACATTCAGTCAACTTGCGATTCAATCAGGACCATAGTCTGATTTTTTAATTAGTGTTCCACACCAGCTTATACTATATGAAGCCCACCAGTTAACCTATGTGTAGGTAAAACCGATTTATACCTTACAGCAAACAGATTCTGATCGCATGTGGATACTTATAAATTAAAGCGTTTTCTTACAAGCATTGCAATTTAAGTGCAACCAAGTAGTGTGTTAATCAATCCCTAACGCATACAGTAGAACCTACTCGAATGTAGGCATTTTAATTCTTTTGCTAGAAATTACTGAATGCTTAATAAATGCGGTTGCATACATTTGAATGCAGTTAACGGAGGCGAAAGAAGAATGTAATAAACACAGTGCCGTTTGCGAGGCAAGGTGGGAAACGGCGGCAGGAAAAACTGACCTTTAGCAGAGATGTGTGGCATTTCGTCTGAATATAAAACTGAGCACAGTGCGCCTGCAAGTTCTTACGAAGTAAAAATACGTATCGAAGCTCTGCAGAAAGCTGCTTAGTTTGGCAAAATAGCACGCCCGGTCAAATGTCGGGGGAGGGAAACGGGAGAAGTATTACACTTCCTTTTCTCTGCGCTCTCGGTTCCCTCGAGGCACCCAAGACTGTCACGTACAGAGAAGCGATCCGGACTTTCCAGTAACCATAATGCTATTCGTCGAGGCGACCGTGCATTGACGGGGCAGACGCTGCTATTAAGCAAGTGATTCAAATCCTGACACAGATGATGATTAGAGGAAGGAGGGAGCGTCGTTCTTGCAGCTTTGGGCACGGAAAAAGCTGCGTTTTAGGAGCTGGGGCGTTATTCCCGGCAAATCGAGGAGCGCTGTGTTGGTGTGGCAAGAGGAAGCAGCGGTGTTAGAAAAATGTGGCATCCGCGACCAGGGGGGGTTTCCTGCCGTCTCAGTAGACGCGGGGAGTCCCTGCTTTGAAAGAAACCGAGGCTCTAGCCTTCGCTTTGTTTTCCCGAGAGTGGGGGCACAATCGGCAGCTCATCAATTCTACTTTCTCATTACCGCCACCCTATCCTCTCTGTGGTTGCCTCTATTACACACTGAGCTTTAGACCGCATCCGCAGCACCAGCGTCTCACCTCGTTTTTTCCAGTTTCGTATTTCCATAAATCGTGAAAAAAGCTGTATGATTTCTGCCTTTTGCCAGCAAAACTTGTGAATAAGTGATGCGGAGAGAAAGGGGGGGAGAGGAGGCCATCAATAAGGAAAGGTAAAATGGCTGGTGAGCCTTCAAATAACCTTGCTGCCCGTCTTTCTCACCTCATTTCTGCCAGAGGTTTATAGAATGGAGAAACAGCGCCCTCCCAAAATGTCAGCCTGCGCAGTACATTTCCTCCACAGTACTAAATGCATGTGTGAAGGGAGACTGTCACGGCAGGCAAGAATGGAGTTACCATTTCAGGGCTGCCCCTTGGAAAGGATACTGGATCACAAGCTCAGGAACTAGATTTAGAGCCTTTAACGCTATCACAAAAGATGGTCCTTTAAAACTGCTGCTTGAAGAGGGAGTAAGGCACAGTGATCTCATCTCTTGCTCTACATCTCCTTCTCCCTGTATACGGAGGATAAGAGTAGAGAAGCAACCCTCATTTTAGTTTTAAGGTAGAATTCCCAGAGCTCAAATAAAACAACTTTTCCCCATTACCACTGAAACATTCTGTGGTAATAATCAGTTCCCAACAACCTGGAGCGGAGCAAAGCAAGCAAGAGAGCATATGCATGCTCGCTCTTTCTGGGCAACCTTAGAGCGACTGAGCGCAACGCAGCGTTGGAAGACGCTCACTTCCGTCTCGATAAGAACAATCCTCGGCCTTTCCCTTAGCTTTCACCTACATTTAAACACCCCGTTAGATCTTTTTGTGTTGGTCTTCCGGACCAAGCGCGCCATTTTAGACAAATGCAGGATCGGCGGCGAAGTTGCTGCTGCTTTTAGAAATAAGCAGGCAGCGACAGTCTTAGTAGCGAAAGACGAGGAACAGTAGCAACAGCGGACATCGCATTAGCGGAGGGAACGATGCATCCGCCGAGCCAATCTGCTTGGCACGAATAGACCCGTCAGGTAGTTAAGCAAACATTTCTTTTGGGGTTGGCCAAACCAAAGCTTGGGGAAAACGCGGAAGAAGCCGTCCTGGCTTCCGCTGCCGGCTACAGCCACAACCCATTAACCTTTTGAAGGACTCTTAGGCCCAGACGAAAGCAAAGCATTCATTTTGCCAGAGTCAGCCTGAGGCGGTTTCCCCCGCCCTCGCCCCAATGTTCTTTTGGTCTTTCTATTCTTGGAAGGCCAGAAAAACTCGTGGTGGACGCTGGACTCCATGACATACAGACCACTGGGACATAAGAACCAGTATTGGGGGAGAGGGATTCGATGTGCACATTTATAGTTTGGTAAGAATGTTCCCGGTTGTTGTTTTTTTACTTAATAATTCACAGGCGTAATAAGGAAGTTCTGTTTAATAAGGAAGAACCCACATCCGCAAACGTAGTGCCGTGACTTGTATTCATCTATGCTGTATAAATAGACGATCTAGGAGCACTGAAAACAGGCTCGACTGATCCATACCCTGGCTTCTGTAAACACCAAGTGTAATGTTCACCCCCAAGATCGTACACGCTGATTCCTTTTTCCATTTAGCAGCGCACCCTCATGATTCACGAGTTCCTTGTCGTTTTTCTGGATTCATGGCTACCTCAATTCGGTTGCGTCGCATTACAGTGTTGGGCCGTTAGCCGAGCTGTACGTCCCTAGTGGGCAGGGGCGCCTCTCGTATTCACCGGAGAAGCCAGCAGATATTGAATCACGGGCGAGTTGATTTTGCTTAATTGTGGCTGACAGTACCTGTGGTTTCCTCATTTACGGAGCAACAGCATTGAGGGGCCTGATTGATTGGGAGCGCAGCACCTCCCACTCCCTTTTCCCCGGCAGACACACTCAGCCGCTACCTACGAGAGAACTCTGCGTGAAGGCGAATCCCTCGGGAGGGGAAAAGAAGCCGCTTCTCATTATTCAGCAAATGGTCGGTGCGCCAGCAGCGAGAGATTCAGCTTGGTTGGTTCGCTGTCGAATGCTCTGCTGAGCTTAACTAGCCTTAAATCCTCTTGCTTCCCCCTCAGGCCGTCTGCCTGCCTTTGCCTGCGTCGTCGGCCCCACCGCCTCCACTTTCCCTCCCGCCACCAGATTGGTCCGGGAGTTAAGCACTCGCAAAACCAGGCGGGAGTGGGAGGCAACGCGGAATGATCGTCGCTTCTTGAAAAGCACTTAAACTGAAGGCCCCTTGCTCCTGATGGGGGAAGCCCAGTTTATATTATATTATATTATATTATATTATATTATATTATATTATATTATATTATATTATATTATATTATATTATATTATATTATACTATACTATACTATACTATACTATACTATACTATACTATACTATACTATACTATACTAACTATACTATACTATACTATATTAATTATATTATATTATATTATATTATATTATATTATATTATATTATATTATATTATATTATATTATATTATATTATATTATATTATATTATATTATATTATATTATATTATATTATATTAATGTGTATGTCTATGTGTAAGTGCCTGATCCAATACATGAATTCTCCGTCTGGAAACTACCTGCATCATGGGGGTGGAGTGTTGCAGGTGAATTATGCTCATTTGGTGCCCTCCCCAATTGGAACGTTCCATTGCTTGTTTGAAAATTCCTACTATTTGTGTATTTAAATCAAGGAGCGCATCAGCCTTAAATAACAGAAAGGGAGCCAGATGGTAACCTGCAAGCCACTGGATAGGGAATCTTTTCCTATCCAGGAATATGAAATCTGTAGCTTCTATCTTAAAAGAGCCTATAAAATGAAAGAATTTTCCTATTACTCCTTTAGTTTTCTCTCATCTTCACCCTTGTCTTCCCAAGAAATGGTCACTCCATTAAACTGTGTCATTAACTCTTAAAGGGTCTAAGTAGGCATAAACCTAATTGAGGTGATGGGGCTACTCATAGCCTTAAACAAGAGGTGGGGTGTCGCTTCTGTGACTTAGGTCAGAACTGAAGGTCACTTAGGTTGGCTCTTCCAAGAGTTGGATTGCATGGGAAATCTGGTAATGGGATTCAGTGAGCCCAAACACAATCACCACCCACAAGGTTGCAAGTCAGCAGGATAAAAACTCAAGCCTCCTGTCTTACAATGCCCCCCCCCCCATTTTCTTGGTTAGTGTGCTGCCCCTTGCTAAAGCAACCTCAATAGCAGAGCTGGATAGTCTGCCTTTTTTATAAACCAGAAGCAACAGCCTCTGGAGAACAAGAAGAGGCCTGGAGCAAAGCTCAGACTTCACAAGTGAAGCTTTATGATGCAGCATAGGGCTTTTTCCTCACGGTGTGTTAAAATCAGTCCTCAGCAGCCCCAAGAGTCTCAGCAGAGCCATCTTTGCCATCTTGAAGTCAGCCTCATATCCAGGTGGGGGGATGAGATTGGGTAGGGTAGCAACATTGCAGATGGGTGGCTAAGAATTTTTTGTTGCTGCTTAGAACCTTAATTACTGGCTCTTGATCTTTGGGACTAGGATTCCGTAGCACCAAGGTTAAAATGCCCAGAACAGCTCTGAGCAGATGTGAGCAAGTTGGCAGACGGGCAAATGAGGTTTGCCTCCAAGCATGATAACAAGTGACTAATACATTGCATATTACTGAAAGAAAATTATTTAGCTCTAATTTGCATTGGCTCTTTTCCCCTTAACACCAAACTAAACAAACCAATGGCAGTCCACTATCAGAGGCAGCAGCAGCATCCTGGGGAAATAATAAAAATGCTGGGTGACTTTAAGAGAATTGTGCAAACACAGACAAGTTTTGCCAACATTTTGGTGAGCCAGTTATGTTTATCTTGCACCTTTGCTCCAAGACAAAAGTAGTGTCACAATATTCCTGGAAAAAAATGGCAGGCCTCATGTTAAAATTCAATTTATTGCTTTGAACTGCTGGAGGGATCTTCTACCAAAAATGCTTTTTGCAAGGAAGCCAGAGGCTGACAAATATGCTGTATGAGAGTTATAAATTCTATATACAAATGTGAGTCACCCTTTCCCAATAAAAGATTCAGATTGCAAGCTAAATGAAACTTGTTTGAAAAGACTGATTCTACAAGACAAAATAAAATGATGCTGTTCATATGATTGCTCTTTTTGGTCCTAAGTGTGCTTTTCAGAAGTAAGTCTCCTTGAGTTCAGTGTAGCTTATTTCCCGCAAAGACACTATTAGGCCTGCAGCCCCAAAGCTTGTTCCATTAATTTCAAGCTCTTTAAGAGCAATTAACTCAGCTAAAAAAAAGTTTGCTGTTAATTCAAATCCCCATCATTTTTGCATTTCCTACATCTGCAATACAAATGCAAAACCACCTAGGGAAGCCAGAATAGAGGTTCAATGAAATATGAGTTTCCTTTTTATCACATTTCCTTGTAACATTGTGGTTCCTTACAAGTCATTGTCATATATACAAAGGTAGCATCTTTTATTTATTTAAATATTGTTATAAAGTGTCTCATCTATATAAAAGAGAGGTTTCAATGTCATTAACATCACAAAAAATATTTCCTGTCCCGTACTATGGTTTCAGACAAACAAGGCAAGTAGAAGCACTTGCACTAGGTTTCCAAAGTATGGTCCCAGGTAATACATATGGGAAGAGTTCTTGCATTTTAATGCTGGAAGAAATAGTACTCCCTCTTGAAGCACCAAGGCAAGAAATGTCCCATACGGTCTAAAGATATGCATTCACTTGTAGTGAGATCTCTTCCAGTTGAGATAACTGCATAACCTATGAATTTGTTATAAGACCATACTTTTGGGTGCTATGATCTAAAACTTCTACAATATGCCAAGACACCTACTTATGATCTAATTTAACCGTATTGGGTGCAGACATCATACTATGATCTTACTACTACGCCATCATAAACAAATTCAACTTTATTCAGTATTTCACCTCCAGTGAAACAGAACCCACTACCATGAGAGAGTCTTTATTTACTGCCAAATATTTCTCACTGTTAAAAGTTGCTCCTAACTTTTAATCAAAATTTGCTTCCCTAAAACTTCCTTATTTATTCTATTTTATCCTCTGGAACACCAGAAAACAACTAGTATTTGTGTAACAAATGTTTAAAGACTACTGTACATCAAGTCTCCTTATTCAGACTAACCAAACCCAACTTTTTCAACCACTCTTTGACTTGAATACCATTGTCATTCTATCCAGGCTGCTCTCAACCCGATTCAGTTTTACTGCCTCCATAAAAATATTATAACCACAACTAAACACATGTTGTTAAATGTAGCAGGTTTTTTTCACTACTTGTAAGCAAGGGATGGATTTGCATTGCAGAGAGATTCCCAAATGGGACCTAATTAATTCCAATTATGAAAAGGAATGAAACTGATTCCAATTTGCTCAGCTGCCATTGGACCAAAGCTAAGAGCTTTTTGTTCAAAGCTTTTTGATGTGCAATCAAAGGGTCATTCTAGACAACAAACTCCAATCTTACTGAACCAAAGAAAAGTGTACTTTGGAATAAAACAAAATGGAATACTTTTACATTTTTCTTAAGCATATACTTATGTGAAATATAGTATTGATTCTGAAAAGAATATATGTAATGATTTTTCTTCTTGTGCTATATCCGTCATTGGAAAGACATAAAATTATATAGTTGGGCATCAAATTGAATATTAGTCAAAATCCTTTTCACATTTATGCTTTTATCATTCACATTATTGTCATCCTTACAAAACCATTTCTCAGATATACGTTTTACTTTATATTTTATCAAAACAGAAAAAAAGGAGGTTCACTGGCATGGCCATATTCTAAGACCTATTTTAAAGTAAAAAAGTCTTTGGGTCAATCTGGACTCCTGGTGTATTGTGACCAAATGTGTGTGCTATTCCTGGTAAAAGAATAGAAGTGGCATGCAATTGCCTTCTTCCAGAATGATTTGAGACCTCTCAGTCTTATTCCAACACTGGAACTCCCTGCTAATCTCTCATCCAGGTAGTAGCCAGGCCCAATCCTACTTATTTTCCAAGTCCAGGAAAAGATGTAATTGTAATGCATTTTCATTTAACTACTTTGTGCGGGCACTTTAAAAATGTTATAGAAAAGCCTAAAATGTTTATCAAATCACCTGATAAACTTAAACAAGACAGAAAAGGCACAAATAATGAAAACTGATTAGATGAAGGGATGTATGAGGTAAACGGTTTGCTAGTTTTCACATGGTTCCAAGGCTATTAGTTCCAAAGCTGGCACCAGAGTAAAATGTAAGCTGTGAGATAATTTTCTTTTGCTACTTCAGTCTTGCTCTAAAAACAATAGTTAGATTCTCAATTCATCCAGGCAGGACCAAGTCTGGGCTTTAATTTGGAGTACCATATAACTGATCCTCTGCATATTTACTTTATTGAATTTAGCACAACATTCTCCCTTGTACACGTGGTTAGGATTGAATCTGGTTTATAACAAATTACCAGCAGCATTTCTCTTAATAAAATGGTTGAAAATAATTACAGTATGAAATGAATGTATTGTAAAAGTTTAGAGTAAATTAGCAAACCTTACTGGGAATAAGTGATAACTCAAAATCTCTACTATTTTTACATCAACATTTTTTTGCAAAAAAAAATTAAAAATAGATTAAATTGGAGGAAATCGTGAACTTTTCAAAATGAGGTCTTGCCCTTTGTATATATTAATAAAAAGGAATACCAGTAATTGTACACCAAACTGTTTTTAATAGCACATAATGAATACTATTTTGAAACAGGTTCTGTTGTAGCGTAAAAAAGTAAGAATAGCAACCTGTTGTTTCAGAATTAATTTATTTTATTTGAAAACTTCATAATTTAATATTTAAAAACCATGCAAGCTAATTCATTTGATAAATTCTGCAAAAATGGTCTAACTTTAGCTCATGTATTTCTGTTTGGAATTCTTATATTGTACATATCAAAATATACAAACATATTATTCATTTCTTCTCCTTTTCTCCATTTTTGTAAGGCATACAGTACAGTAATTTTCTTCCATGACAGTTAGGCAATTTTGATTCAGTCAGGGGAATTTTCATTCCACTATGAACAAAAGTGATGCTTACATGTGAACTTCCCAATCATCTTCCACAACCAAACTAAATGCTTGAGAATGATTAGAGCCCAATTTATTCAATGTGGTGTTCATATCATAGTGGCAGCATCACATGATGCTTTTATCATTCACATTATTGTCATCCTTACAAAACCATTTCTCAGATGTACGTTTTACTTTATATTTCATCAAAACAGAAAGAAGTGACATTCACTGGCATGGCCAGATTCTAAGCCCTATTTTAAAACAAAAGGGAAAACTTTTATCTTCTCCAGGAAATTTGCAGAAAAAATGTCCCTCTATCTACCTCTTGAATGAAGGGGTAGGCAGACATTTACACTTTTTTTGATTGAATGTTTTTTAATGGAGATGTGAAAAACAGTATGCAAAGTATTTTGCATAAAAGCTTGTGGCTCTCTGGATGGCTGTGGACTACAACCTCCATGCTTCCCTTTGGCAAGGGCACTGAAGTTCAGCAATTTTTGGAAAAGATCCCTAATCCATAACTTTCACCATAGACTTTGCATATGGGAGCAAGTCTTTAAGAGACATTTGCCTCCTGAGCTATGGTGTATTTTAAGATGGGTAATATTTCCCTGGCATTTTTAATCCCTGGCATCCACTAAGAACCAGAAGCTCTTATTTTCTCAAGATTTCCTTTTAATATTTTCAGATTGTTGTTTTGTTGTCTTACATATTATATGTAAAGAATCATGTGATCTCATATATGGTTTAGGTTTTATATATTATTGAAAAGTCACTTGTCAGTTTTAGAAATCTTAAAATCTGAAACCGAGATACATAAGAAGCAAATTTTATTAATTGGATATAATTTTATTATGATTTGTTTTTAAAGTGAAAAAATAAGAGATGTAAATTTTAGTTCTTCAAGCATTTGTCCTGGTTATACAGGATAAAGAATAATCTCAAAGAGCTAGTTAAGGTGCTTTTTGATTCTGGTCAGGAACTAGCCCACAATCTTAACTTCCCAATGGGCAAGAGCAACTTTCAACTGGGGTTACTGTGAGTAATGATAATAACCTCCCAAGCAGCAAGTTGTCCAAGAACTCTTTAATGTCTTATGTTCAACTGTAACATCAAACAATTCCAGCATTACAGTCAAAGAAAATAGGAGTCACAAAACCTCTCAGTGGAATCTGTTTACACATTAAATGAATATTTCTCAGTGATGAGATAAGCTAGGATGTGTATGCATGAGTGAATTAATCTTCACTTAAACTAAATTAAGTAATATGTAGGATAACTTGCAGAAGAATTTTAAAATAATATACCTATCCTCTTTTATACAATGTAAGAAGACATTTCCCAATAATTTAAATCTTCTGTCCTAAAACACAGGTAACTGCGGAATAAAGTTCACAGAATTTCTGTGCATTTTCTTCTCAACCTATTCTTCAAGTTTCTAACTCAAAGAATGGAAGAGAGATGGTTTTCTTCTCCCTCCCCCACCCCCTCCTCATAAAAAGAAAACAACCCATCCCACTTCCAAGGAACCTTTCAAATCTGTTGAGCCTGCCCTAAAGAAGCAGGAAGAGGACGCCGCCTTTGTCGGGTGTGCTCTCTGCAAGAACCGGAACGAAGCTGTCGTCCCCTGCCACCAACCCCCATTTAGCTTCCTCTCTCCCTCCTCCCTCTCGCCATAGTGAGAGCTTTGTGTAAAAGACGGAGAGGCGCTGGCTGCTCGCGCTCCCAACAGCTGTCACATTATTTGCACTAGCTGTAAACAGCCTTCGCACCCCCCCTTCTTTCGCCCGCCTCCCCATACCACATAGTTAAATCCAGACTAACAATCCCCAGCTAGAGATCAAGCCAACAACAGCAGCATTGTGTCTGCCTCGGTCGCTTTAGCATCTCTTGCAGCTGGTTTACTCAAAACAAGGAGCCCCCTCTCTTAGCTTCTCGCCCGGGAAGCCAGGGAGCTGTTTGTGTCAGCTGATCCATCATTCCATGAACCTTCCCTGTCAATCTAGGAGCGGTTTTTTTTCTTAAATAAAAAACAAAAAGCTTTCCTTCTACGCAGAGGGAGGCCGTCCGCCCACTCGCTCCGCCCGCGGTAGGACCTTTCCTCCCGGAAAAGCGCGGGCAGGTCCGCCATCTAGTGCGCCCCCCCCCACGCCCAACTGTGTTAGCTTCGCCTCTCCTGGGTTCAGTCTCAGCCAGACACGCTGACAAGGTCGTGCTCCGACCTCGGGTCCCCAAGAAGCCCCGGACCTCTTGTTCCGGAGGAGACGTTTCGCCGCTAGTGACGGTTGCGAGCGGCGCGCTGGGGGGAGGAGAGTACGAAGCAAGGAATGAGAGCTGTGCTGCGCAGCCACTTCCAGCTTGGCCGTTGCCACTGGTCCTTCAAGGCCCCCTCCGTTTACCCAGGCGATAAGACAGAGCTGAGACTCCCGAGGGGCTTCAAGAAAGCTGCCAGGACGATAAGGGCTTTTACCGCTGACGGGCCCGCGTCCTCGCTGCGCCTGAAGGAGGGATGAGGAAATCTTCGCCAAGGCCTCCCACTGTGGAGATCAGGCGCCAATTCGGCGATCTTCCAGCTCAAGTCGTTTGCCGGTTCGCCAGAGATGAGAAAAGGAGCTGCCGTCTATGGCCAAATTCCTTTTCGAAAGAATTTTCCGTTCTCTTCAGACGGAGGGAACTGTTGATATTACAGCAAGCTACACTTGAAGGTGGTGGGCTGGAGTTAGCGAGTTGCAGAAATCCTGCTTTTGCTTACTACATGGCCTAGCACGGAAGAGCGAGCATAGCCTGAATACGGAGCAAGGGGAAGAGTCGTTCCCTATATAATTCTGCCTGAAACAAGGTAGCTCCATCTTGCTAAACAAAGGGGCTGGGTTAATGAGCCTTAGTGGCCTCGGTTGTGCTGGCTGGAAATTCATCCCAACACATTTAGATGCTATCTACATTCTTAAGTGTGAAATCTCATGCAGTGTTTACTTGAAAGAGTTCACTGGAGTCTCCATTAAATCTAAGCTATCCTCAGGTCGCAGGCCCTTGATTACTACTGCTAGCTATATACTAATATACTAGCTGATATACCTAGTTCAACAATAGGAAGCATAAGAGAGATCTAAGTCTCCTACTGGACCACCATTTAAGTATGAACCAACTCAGTGCGCGGCAGTGCCAAAAAAAAACCCCAATATAGTCTTTGATTACATCAACAGAGGGATAGTATCAAGCTTACAGAAGTGATAGCGCTGCTCTATACTACACTTCTGGGATCAAGCTTGGAATACTGTGCCCAGTTCTGGTCACCACAATACAAAAAAGATGCTGAGTTTCTGGAAAGTGCAGAGAGGATCAACAAAGATGATAATAGGCCTGTAGAGTAAACCATACAATGATGAATGGTTAAGATAGCTATGTGCATCTAGGACAGTTAACCTTGGTTAACCTTTTCAGCACCAAGTGCCAAAACTGGAGCATGCATGCCCATGCCAGTGCACAGGAACTAGGAAGAGAGCAGCTGGCCAATGTGCATGCATGCACCAGAACCCAGAAGGGAGCAGCTGTCCGGTGCGCATGTGTATGGCAGAACCCAGAAAAGCAGCTGGCAATGACACAAGCACCCACATAGAGGGCTTGGTGTGCCACCTCTGGCACACATGCCAAAGGTTTGCCATCACGGATTAGGGTAAGATTAAAGGTGACAATAGCTCTCTTCCAGTACTTAAGGAGCAATCATAGAGATGTGGGGGTTGACTTATTCTCCAAAACACCTGAAGGCAGAACAAGAAGCATGAGATAGAAACTTGTTAAAGAGAGATTCTATCTGAAACTAAGGAATTTCCTGAAGGTGAGAGCAATTAATGAATGGAACAGATTGCCTTCCAGAATGGGTGCTCAATTGTTGGAGATTTTCAAGAAAAGATTGGACAATTATTTGTCTGAGATGGCATAAGGACTTCCTTGGGCATGGGGTTGGACTAGAAGACCGCTAGCTCTATGAGTCTATGATTACTCAGGGGTTATAGCAACAAAAGACATAATAAGATTTCTTATATCCATGGAGGATGGCTGTGGTGGCCTGAATCAAACCAGGAGCATTCCATTTCACAAGAATGATCTAAGTAGGATGGATTTTAACTGTAAAATTTATTCCTACTACTACTCCTTTTGGGACATGGAAAAATAAAATTCTTTTGCCACACATGGGAAGCACTGAAGGGAGCACTAAATATCTATGTGCTATGTCCTTTGGGCATAAGTATCAGTTCAGCTAAGCCTGCCTTTTGTATGCAGAACTGTTCCATGCAAGATCTGTAAGTTCGGTGAAAGTAGTCCTTTTCACTAAGCCATTTTTTAAAATCTGCCTTTAAGTTGACTGTAAATACATCTGGACTAGGAAGGAGGTCAGGTGCTAGAACTATGAAGCCAAGTCTCAAAGAATGCCTATTAGGAGACACCAACTGCTACAAAACTTAATTTGTGGCCCTAAATCCACATAGTGTGACTCAGTGTTGAAATTTAGTTATTTATAAGAAAAGGGTTATTTTTTGTGCTTTTGCATTGGCAGGTCCAGCTCCAGAAGAACATGCCTAAACTGTAAGTAGCCCTTTTATTAGATTATTATTTTGTTTATATCCATGTGTTCTTTAAAAAGCCTATCAGCAATATGGTTAAAATGGAAGCAAAAAAATTAAAAGTAAATCTTATACATGAATAAGGTTGTACTGAGCTACATGTATGTAAAATGATTGCTAAGTTAAATACTACTATGTAATATAGGATTACAATCAAATAGTACCTTAGGAACAAATGGCTTGGTTCTGTTCATCAATCTTCCCTAACCTGGTGCCCCTTCAAACTAAAGGGTACTTTAACTGCCATTATCCCTTTTGCTGGTTATGAGAATGGATAACATACCTAGAGTATATCCGATTGAATAAGACTACTCTAGTTATTTCTATGTAACTGGTATAGCAAAAAGGACAGAATGATACTATATTTATCTATAAGTTAGATTTATTTTTGAGTAGCTACAAACAAGCTATTGATGTGCCCACAGTCACATTTATCAATACCTGTAAAAACTTAGGGGATATTCAAAGCAAGCAAAAATTCTGCTAAATATCCTATTGTCAGCAATGTCTCACTTCCAAGGGGCCAAACTGGTGTGTTCAAGAAAACTTACTTCCAGGTAAATACACACAAAAAATCACATGAAACCATTTGAAACAATGGCGTTGGATGAGGCAAGCATCTCTAATCCAATTAACAAGAAAGATAAAATATTTCCTAATTTCCACCTGTAGACTTTCTAACTAACAGGCTGCATTTATCTCAACTTTCTAGCCAAATTCCCCAGTAAAAGAGTCCAGATATTGAAGCTGTTGAGCCTTCTATGGTCAGTCATAACCATTGTCTCAACCAAGCTAGCAAATGCCTCTACCATGAAAGTTATGTGTATGTGAGTACTAAAAAACCCACCAACTCTTGCTAACTAAGTCAGCAGGCCACAACACATCCTTTTAAGATGGAATAGCAATTCATGCTTTGCAAATCTCTTTCAGCACAAAGGATTTAGAGGAAGAGAAAGTAAAGGAAGGGAAGGAAGGACGGACAGACAGACAGACAGACAGACAGACAGACAGACAGACAGCACTCTTGTATTTCTAGACTGGGAACCAAGTGTAGCTTCAATCAAATGCTAACTTTTTCCTTCTGGAGCTCAGTAGGAAACCTGAGCTCACAAGTTTATACCTACCTCCATGAGTCTTCCCCCCCCCCAACCTTTGTTATCAACATGTATATCAAAAGGTATAATATTGCCTGATTAGAAAAGAAGAACCAAATCTGATTGGGGACATATTCTTGCTAAAAAAAATTTTTTAAAAAAACAACCTCCTTAAAATAGCTGCACTAGGCAGTTTCTCCAGGTTCTTGCTTCTCAGAATGATTAAAGCAGTATTTCAAAGCAGACACAGCTACTTCATAATTTGTTCATTTGCAAAGAAGCTATCTCTTAAGGCAATTCCCAGCTATCCTTCCTTGATAAGAAGCCTCTTTGAGCTCAGTACTTTTCAATGTGTTACAATCAGATACTCCTAGGTTGGGGACACTCAACACCTTATAGCATCTGGAATCAGAAATACACAGGATCTATGAGAAATATGTAAAATTTGCTCCACTCAGATCAATCCCCCATCATTACTGAATGAATTGGTCATCTGCTTTTGCCCCACAATACAAGTGGCACAGATCCAAAGATGATTCAATTCTATATAGCACTCAAAGCAGAGCTAGCAAGATTGACCAAGTACTATTCTACTCCAAAGCAATGTTTTGTTCCTTTAAGAGCATGTCTGCTGTGTCTCCAGAAATGATTAGGAAGTAGCTGGCAGGAAGGGGTGCAGGTTCTTGGGTAAGACCAAACGGAACCCGCAGCCACACGATGCACTGGACCAAGAAGCAACCAGAGGAAAAATGAGATCAATGAGATCAGAGGAACTGCGACTGAAAGAGGGAATGGAGACAGTCACTTCCTGCTCTGAGGATTACTAAACTTGAAGGGATGCCTTATAACTCTTCTGTCTTTTGTTTTGCTGTTTTAATGTGTTTCTAAACTTAACAATCCCTGGTTCAACAGAATTTCAGCCCTAGGCTCACTGAAAGCACTAAGGAAACTGGAATTTGAAAAAGAAAGCTTTGCCAATTACTTAAGCACTTTTAAGCTCCTACATTTGGTTTTTCATTGCAACTATAGATTCTGCATTTCAGGGGAGCTTAATCACCCAATTGTGACTTTCAAATTAGCCACTTGTTCTTAATGTTTCAAATTCTTATTTTCAAAAATATATTTCACTGCACACAAATATTTTTGAAACACTCTGTCTCCTTCTTTCTCTACCAAACACATTTTAGTAAATTTATTTTTACTATTTTCCCTTCCAGCTTTCTAAACATGAGATAGTCCAGTTTGAAAGTAAGTTCTGAGTTTATTGAGGCATATTAGCAAGTATGGACACAGACAATTGTAGACAAGTTTCTAAAAAACCAAACTAGAGTAAATTGTACTTAATTTGATCTACAAGGTTACCAACTCTACATTTGCACAAGGCATTTGTGGTTAACTAAATTTAAGCTGATTTTCTGGCAACACTGAGCAAACGCATGTCAGCCAAGCTGATACACAGCACATTACCCTACAGTGTAATGTAGTTTGTATCCAATGTTATCCAGCCACTATTCCTGCCAAAGATTAGAAAGAATTCCAAACATCTAAGGAAATGTCAGCAGTATCAGAGAAAGAAAGATGAAAATGTTTTTTTTTAAATCATTTGTCCTAATCAGGAATATAAAGCTAACAATTCAACTCCAAATCAAAATGCATTTAAGGCAAGCAAGAACAGTTCCTCAGAAGCAAATGTCTAAAAACATAAAAGTAATCCAGCATATATCAGTGCACTGGGTGCACTACATATGTTGGAAATCGGGGGGGGGGGGGGGGGGAGTGCAATTCAATGTATTTTAGTGGGAAGTCTTCCTGAGGTAAATGAGTTGTCTTCAGTTCACTGACTTAGAACTTTATATAGCAAAAATTCAAAAGAAGAAATTATAATAAATGTTATGAAGTATATGATCTAATCTACACCAGAGGTGGGTTGCTCACGGTTCGGCCCAGTTTGGCCGAACTGGTAGTAATAATCTGGCCTAGGTCACAGAACCGGCAGTGATCCAGGCTGGCCATGCCCCTGAACCAGTTCCCTGGTCTCCATTGGCATTGCTGGCATCTTGTTTATTAGCTTT